>NC_084603.1:15469179-15769179 GCF_033807715.1 Cololabis saira
TGGTGCCAAAGTAATGGTGCTAAAAAACGTCAGGAATCGTCACAGACGTTCAAGACGACAGCAGCGACGCTGACTCGCATAATGGCAACTTTGACGGAGCAAAGCTGGTTTTTATTTTGTTAATAAAGTTTGACATACGGTACTTTTCTTCTTGTTTTTTTTTTTTTGCATTTGCTGTAGGATTTTGTAGCATTTCCTGTAGCGCAGCTCCATCAGGTAGATACGTAACTCAACACCAGCCACTATAGTACGGTATTTTACCATATATTTAGTGCGCCTTATAGTGCGGAAATACGGTACTTTAATCTTTATCAGGAATGGCCAAGCAAAGAGAAGTATTAAGAGTTTTACATGGAAAACAAAAAGAACCTTGACAACCAAGTTAAGAAACACATGAATGCAAGCGTTATCAGCTTTAATAAGGATAATAATAAGGATTTGCATTTTGAACGTGGTAGTCACTCATCATCAGTATAATGCAGTAGCTCACAGGGCTGCACAGACAGAGTTATGGGGTTTTTCTTATTGGAGGAATATCTTTAGCTCCAGCCCTTGCCCGTTTGTTTATAAGGGTTACAGGAAGGGGCAGGGAAGGGGGTGACCCTGAGTTTTTGAGATCAGTGGATCCTACCGGGCCGACACTGTTTTATCCTGGATCCCCACTGATTGAAACTCGCCAAGCAACAGTCAGTATTTAGAGTGACTTCCCTGAACCAAACACAGATTTAACTTTCTCTAAGGAGACTGTCCTGTACAGATGTTTGCAGTGATTTTAATTAGAACATGACTCTATTTACAGTAGGTTCAGAGCAGGTTCCTGGATTTGCTATTTGCAATCTAAATATAGATGTCTCTATAACCTTGATTTACATAGAAATGAAAACTGTTGCTACGGCAGTACGTTCATGGTTTTCACGTCATGCATCTGTAACATTGTTCAAGTTTCCTTAAATGTTGATGTAGTTAAATAAATTTAATCCTCTACATGTATTAAATCATCGTCTGATGTGGGTCGTGAGTGAATGTGAGGTTAGTATAACCTTGTATTTGAGAGTGAATGCAAGTAGACGGCTGAGAAAGTCCCACTTAATTTCTGAAATTCTTGCGTAACGTAGAATTAGTGTAATTTGTGAACTCAAGGCACGTATTAGCGTAAACTACTGCGTACTACGTCAGTTCTAATCCAATAGACTCATATAAAGCACTTAATACATTAGTGCATCCATGCGTATTGTGTGTTGCTCTGTATGTGTTTTACATACGTGACCTCCCCCCATGTCTAGTTGCAACAATCAAGGCATCAAATTCTAAAAGGAGACTGAAGCAGAAGGAAGTTATGATCGGTCCTAGGTATACATTGTGATTATGTTGCAAATTGTAAGTATATTATAAATTGAATAGTAATATGGAGTGAAAAGCTGCAGTTGAATGGATGTTGGGATGGTTCCTGTGTAAAACCTTGTGGTTTTGTTGTTGCAACTATTTTTGTTCATAAGTGGATACAGATCTGGTGATAGTAGCAAATATTGTTACTTAAGAAAAATGTTTTTCAGAAACTTCCAGGAAGGAAGGAA
The DNA here is from genome assembly GCF_033807715.1 of Cololabis saira. Classification (NCBI taxonomy): domain Eukaryota; kingdom Metazoa; phylum Chordata; class Actinopteri; order Beloniformes; family Belonidae; genus Cololabis; species Cololabis saira. The sequence continues at coordinate 15,470,754 of NC_084603.1, forward strand.
AGAAGGAAGGAATGGAGAAAAGAAGGAAGGAAGGAAGAAAAGAAGGAAGGAAGGAAGGAAGGAAAGAAGGAAGGAAGGAAGGGAAAAAAGAAGGAAGGAAGGAAGGAAGGAAGGAAGGAAGGAAGGAAGGAAGGAAGGAAGGAAGGAAGGAAGGAAGGAAGGAAGGAAGGAAGGAAGGAAGGAAGGAAGGAAGGAAGGAAAGAAGGGAGGAAGGGAGAAAAGAAGGAAGGAAGGAAAGAAGGAAGGAAGGGAGAAAAGAAGGGAGAAAGGAAGGAAGGAAGGAAAGAAGGAAGGAAGGAAGAAAGGAAGGGAGAAAGGAAGGAAGGAAGGAAGAAAGAAAAGAAGGAAGGACGGAAAGAAGGGAGGAAAGAAGGAAGGAAGGAAAGAAGAAAGGAAGGGAGAAAAGAAGGAAGGAAGGGAGGAAGAAAGAAAGAAAAGGAAGGAAGGGAAAAAGAAGGAAGGAAGGAAAGAAGAAAGGAAGGGAGAAAAGAAGGAAGGAAGGGAGAAAAGAAGGAAGGAAGGAAGGAAGGAAGGAAGGAAGGAAGGAAGGAAGGAAGGAAGGAAGGGAAAAAAGAAGGAAGGAAGGAAGGAAGGAAGGAAGAAGGAAGGAAGGAAGGAAGGAAGGAAGGAAGGAAGGAAGGAAGGAAGGAAGGAAGGAAGGAAGGAAGGAAGGAAGGAAGGAAGGAAGGAAGGAAGGAAGGAAGGAAGAAAAAGCTGCAACTATTAGCTATTGTTGAAAAGCTGCAGTTGAATAGATGTTGGGATGGTTCCTGTGTAAAAACTTTGTGGTTTTGTTGTTGCAACTATTTTTGTTCATAAGTGGATACAGATCTTGGGCCTCATTTAAAATGGACTGCGTAGGAGTCATACTAAAAGTGCACGTACACCCAAAAGCCGAAAATGGCGGGCGCAAAAAAAAATCTGGATCAATAAAACCATGTGCACGCAATCTTGCACGCAATGTTCGCTTTATGAATAACAGTCCAGCTGGAAGGTTGCTCAGCTGAATCCGCCTCATATCCCGCCCTCTACACGCCCACTTTTTACCATAAATGCATATGGATGAGCCTATTGAGCATGCGCAGTGGCTTCCTGCAGCCTGTTTGGCGTCAGAATGAATGAGAGGTATCCATTATTTATTTATTTATTTATTTATATTTATTTATTTGCAGCGTTTATTTTATTTGCAGCGGCGTTTGTTTTTATTTGCAGCGTTTCTTTAATTTTCAGCAATGGTGGGTCCCGGCCACCGTAGTGGACCCCAGGAAGAATAGTCTTCACATGGTGAAGACTAATGGGGATCCTTATCAAATAAAACAAATAAACACTGAACAGAGAGTACATTGTATACGTTTTAATTCGGCCTCTGAAGCTCGGGCTCACCATGTGCACCAGAATTCTCTCCCCCGTCGGGTGGATGGCCAGCGCCTCGTCGTACAGGCCCTTGGCGTCGTCCAGTTGGCCGCGCAGCTCGGCCAGGCGACCCCGCTGCAGCAGCACGGAGTGGGAGTTCGGGGACAGCGAGCTGGCCTCGGCGACGCAGAACTGGGCCTCCTTGAGCCGGCCGTCTGCCATGAACAGCTCCCCTGCAGACAGCGGGGGAAGAAACCAGCAGGACAATGAGAGGAAAAAAGTCAAGCCAGTTTTTTGCTTATTTGCAGATTTGTGCTAGTTACTGAAAAATAGTATCTAGTTACCATTACTAGTTACTTCATTAAAAAAGTAACACAGTTAGTAACTCAGTTACTTAGACCAAAAAGTAATGCGTTACTATGAAAAGTAACTATTTATTTCATTTAAATAAAAACATTTTTTTTAAATTCTCCCATTAATGCCCCTCTAGCCTTCATTTCAGCAGGTACTGTATAGATTTGCATTGTGCATCGTGTTCTGCATTCTGATTGGCTAAATCAAAGATCCTCTATACAGAAGATAGCGCATTACCGTTACTGCCAATGGTATGAAATGGTTTACACTTCCTGTCTCCTAAGTGGGCGTGGTCGCCCCTCTGACCTCACTTCCTGTCTCCTAAGAGGGCGTGGCCGCCGCTCTCCCCACATCGTTTTGGAACATACAACACTAGATACAGTATAACTTTCTTCCAAAAAGACTTAAATAATAAAAATAACAGTATTATTAAGCAAAGAGGCAAGTTTTATTTTAGTTTTAAACTTTGCTCAGACAGAGACAGGTCTCAAACAAAGTTCATTTTCTCCTAATCTGTCAGTCTGAAAATTGCCATTTTGGTGTCAGAATGTTCAGAAGGTTTGTGGCTTTTGGAAAATGGGTCCCATATTTACTTAGGTTACTAACGGGCGAAGGAATTGGTAATAATCTGTGCTCACGTTCACTTTTCCCATAGGACTCAATAGATTCAGGACCTGCTGTTAGTCTCCTAAAGGGGCGGGGCAGTCACGTGACACAGATACAGGAAACCGAACCGTAGTGGGCTGTCTCGTTTATTGAACGTCTCTGGCTAAACAGTCTCCCCGCTTCTTCACTTCCTGTATCAATAACGTTGGTTGCTTAGCAACAACCTGAGAAACGGCCAATGAGCTTCAGCAGCAGCTCAAGAACGGGACTCTCTGATGAATCGTTCATTACAGTCTCAGATATAATCCATGGTGGCATGTCGGTTTATAAGAATCTTTTTGCCCAGAAGAAAAAAGAGCGACAACACGATCCATAACTATTTTCTTCTCTCGAAAAAACACACCTGCACCGCGGCTTTAGGAGAAAAAGACGCTACAGAGTCGGGATGCAGCAGTCAGAAGAGCGGTGGGATACGTGCGAGGTGGTGCTGATCCCTGCAATTTGAAGCCTTCTATAATAATTGTAAAAAGAATTTCACTTACCACGGGTTCTTTTTGTACGACGGAGTATTAGGGCCCAACTAAGACAAAAAAAAAGGGGAAAATTACGAGAATAAAGTCCTAAAATTACGAGAATAAAGTCGTAATATTTTGAGAATAAAGTCGTAATATTACGAGAATAAAGTGGTAATATTAAATATATTATGTATAAATATATATAATAATATATAAATATAACTTCAAACGATGCTCAATATTCCTCATTTTTACACAGGGAGAAGAGTTCTCATAAATTATATTCTCATAATGTAAAGACTTTATTCTCGTAATTTTACGACTTTATGCTCGTAATATTACGACTTTATTCTCGTAATGTTACGACTTTATTCTCGTAATGTTACAACTTTATTCTCGTAATATTACGACTTTAATCGCATAATATAACGACTTTATTCTCATATTACGACTTTATTCTATTACGACTTTATTCTCGCAACATTATGACTTTATTCTCGTAATTTCCAATTTTTTTTGGTCTTAGTTTGGCCCTAATACTCCGTCGTATTTTTGTTACGTAACCCCTGTGAAAAACGAGGGATTACTGTAATGACAATATCTCCACGTTGCGAAACTCGCCTTCTCTTTGCTCATGACCGTCATGTTTTTGAACACACGCCCACTACGTTTCCTCAGGTCTCCGCGTGCGGGGAAAAAAAGCTTCACTGTAGCCAGAAATAACGGACTAACGCCGTTTGGTAACGGTAACTGCGTTACTGAATTTAAAAAGTAATGCATTAGAGTATTAGTTACTGCAAAACTAACGGCGTTACTGTAACGCGTTACTAAATAACACGTTAGTCCCAACACTGCTTATATGTGATTTGAGCAACTTCACGGTGAAACTCTTTCCTCCTCCGATGCTTTGACGGATGCAAGCAGAGACGTTTCTTAACTCGCACAAACACAGAGGCAGAGTGAAGGAGACAGCGGAGAGCCATGTAATGCCTGGAAAGTCAGAAACTCTTGCCTAAATATGGCCATCAAATCCTAAAGCTGCCTGCCTCCTTTCTGTGCTGCCGGGAAGACGGGGACAAATCCCAGGCACGAAACGCTTCCACGCGCTCCCAGAATCACACCCACAAGCACTTGACTTGCCAATGGGACTTCGAGCAGAAGAGCTGACCGGAGGACCGGCCCCTCAGGGCCGGGCGAGGCCGGCGTCTGGACAGGAAGCTGCAACAGCGGCTGTCAATCATCGCTGCATAGAGTGCACGTGAGGTAAACAGCCTGAGAAAGAAACTCCACGGCTCTAAAACACGGAAAACGTGTGTGAAACATGGAGTGAGTCGTGTTGAGTAAATATGTTTAAAGCCCCGTCTGCTGCTGAGCGCAGTGAACCCATGTGTGTGTGTGTGTGTGTGTTTGTGTGTGTGTGTGTGTGTGTGTGTTTGGAAGCGGATGTTTGTTCACCTGTGTCTCAGAGATGCACAGATGGGAAGTGCTACCTCTACGGGATGGAAAAAAAATTAAATCTGCCATCTTTTCAGAGACTCATTTGAAGGGAGAAAAGAAGGAAGGAAGGGAGAAAAGAAGGAAGGAAAGAAGGAAGGAAGGGAGAAAAGAAGGAAGGAAGGGAGAAAAGAAGGAAGGAAGGAAAGAAAGGAGGAAGTAAGGAAAGAAGGGAGGAAAGAAGGAAGGAAAGAAAGAAGGAAGGAAGGAAGGAAGGAAGGAAAGAAGGAAGGAAGGGAGAAAAGAAGGAAGGAAAGAAGGAAGGAAGGGAGAAAAGAAGGAAGGAAGGAAAGAAGGAAGGAAGGAAGGGAGGAAAGAAGGGAGGAAAGAAGGAAGGAAGGAAAGAAGGAAGGAAGGGAGAAAAGAAGGAAGGAAGGAAGGAAGGAAGGAAGGAAGGAAGGAAGGAAGGAAGGAAGGGAGGGAGGAAAGAAGGGAGGAAAGAAGGAAGGAAGGAAAGAAGGGAGGAAGGAAGGAAGAAGGAAGGAAGGAAGGAAGGAAGGAAGGAAGGAAAGAAGGAAGGAAGGAAGGAAGGAAGGAAGGGAGAAAATAAGGAAGGAAGGGAGAAAATAAGGAAGGAAGGGAGAAAAGAAGGAAGGAAGGAAGGAAGGAAGGAAGGAAGGAAGGAAGGAAGGAAGGAAGGAAGGAAGGAAGGAAGGAAGGAAGGAAGGAAGGGAGAAAATAAGGAAGGAAGGGAGAAAGAAGGAAGGGAGGGAGAAAAGAAGGAAGGAAGGGAGAAAAGAAGGAAGGGAGGGAGAAAAGAAGGAAGGAAGGAAGGAAGGAAAGAAGTAAGGAGTAGCAATACTTTCATTCTGTACACCTCAAAACGCACCGTGGATGTATTATTCTTTTAGAAATATATTTTTAATAAATATTCTACATATTCAACCCTTTAAAGGAGCTGTATGTAAGAGCAATAATAAAAACGAATCATAAATGACCCCGATGTGTTAACAGACATTTAAAAATCATGTTCATTTCAAATACTTATGTCACTGACAACAGCACTCAAGCCAGGATATTCCAGTTTAAAAAGAGGAGTTGCAGCCCTCAACTGATGTTTATGTTGTCATTTTTTGTTTTGGCCTGAAGCTCCACCCTCCACCTATCTCCCAATCACCAAGTCAGTATTGTTTCTGAAGCTCCACCCTCCACCTATCTCCCAATCACCAAGTCAGTATTGTTTCTGAAGCTCCACCCTCCACCTATCTCCCAATCACAAAGTCAGTATTGTTTCTGAAGCTCCACCCTCCACCTATCTCCCAATCACCAAGTCAGTATTGTTTCTGAAGCTCCACCCTCCACCTATCTCCCAATCACCAAGTCAGTATTGTTTCTGAAGCTCCACCCTCCACCTATCTCCCAATCACCAAGTCAGTATTGTTTCTGAAGCTCCACCCTCCACCTATCTCCCAATCACCAAGTCAGTATTGTTTCTGAAGCTCCACCCTCCACCTATCTCCCAATCACAAAGTCAGTATTGTTTCTGAAGCTCCACCCTCCACCTATCTCCCAATCACCAAGTCAGTATTGTTTCTGAAGCTCCACCCTCCACCTATCTCCCAATCACCAAGTCAGTATTGTTTCTGAAGCTCCACCCTCCACCTATCTCCCAATCACCAAGTCAGTATTGTTTCTGAAGCTCCACCCTCCACCTATCTCCCAATCACCAAGTCAGTATTGTTTCTGAAGCTCCACCCTCCACCTATCTCCCAATCACCAAGTCAGTATTGTTTCGGCATCCGGGTTGCCAGCTCGGCTCTAATTATCGCAGCCATGGCAGCCTACGTTCCTGCTGCATTCTGCAGCCTACCTGGCAACCTCTGGTCGGGGGGAGGAGGGGGAGGGTACACGCCGCTCAACAATATTTTGAAAGTGACTGCAGTACCAGTTTTGGCCATTTCTTACAGACGGCTCCTTTAAGTCTGAAAATACATTTGTTCAATTTTGGATAATTTAGGGTATTTATATTGGGGGGGACAATTCATGTTTTTCAGAAACTTCCAGGAAGGAAGGAAAGAAGGAAGGAAGGGAGAAAAGAAGGAAGGAAGGAAGAAAAGAAGGAAGGAAGGAAAGAAGGAAGGAAGGGAAAAAAGAAGGAAGGAAGGAAGGAAGGAAGGAAGGAAGGAAGGAAGGAAGGAAGGAAGGAAGGAAGGAAGGAAGGAAGGAAGGAAGGAAGGAAGGAAGGAAGGAAGGAAAGAAGGAAGGAAGGAAAGAAGGAAGGAAGGGAAAAAAGAAGGAAGGAAGGAAGGAAGGAAGGAAGGAAGGAATGAAGGAAGGAAGGAGGGAAGGAAGGAAGGAAGAAAAGAAGGGAGAAAAGAAGGAAGGAAGGGAAGAAGGAAGGAAGGGAGAAAAAAAGGAAGGAGTAGCAATACTTTCATTCTGTACACCTCAAAACGCACCGTGGATGTATTATTTTTTGATAAATATATTTTTAATAAATATTCTACATATTCAACCTTTAAGTCTGAAAATACATTTGTTCAATTTTGAATAATTTAGGGTATTTTTATTGGGGGGGACAATTCATGTTTTTCAGAAATTGGGGGGGACATGTCCCCCCCGTCCCCCCCGGGATCTGCACCCATGTGTGTGTGTGTGTGTGTGTGTGTGTGTGTGTGTGTGTGTGTGTGTGTGTGTGTGTGCCGTCCGCCCTCAGAGGTGTGTGTTTGTGTGTTTTCCTCTCCGGCACGGCCGATGAGGATGTGAGATTGAGAGAGGAAATGAGCTACGAGGAGAGGAATGCTGGGAAGAAGACATGGGGGGTGGGGGTCTGAGGGAGCGGGGGGGGTCAAAGTCAAGCACACCTCTGACCTCAAACACTCGCACACAAAGCTCCACAAATATGACAAATATGTCTTATTTTGCCTGTTTTCCAGCTGAGACTCGTAGAAAACAGCGTTCGACCCCAAACGCCCCCCCACCCCTTCGTTCTCAGGCCTCGTCCAGCCCAGCGGTCGGATGGACGGCCGTCACATCTCGCCGTTCCTATTCCTGTCCGTCCTGCTGACGCTTCTGCTCTCCCCTGAACTCTCGCGGGCAGATTGAAGGCTGCATGAACGAGGGGAACAGCCTGCGTCCATCACCGCCCCCCTAACCCCCCCGTCCTTCACAGAAAGACGTAAAACGCAGATACGGACCGCTTTGCAAAAGCGTGCGAGGGCCAAGCCGGGGCTGGAAATAGTTTACGCGGTTCGCAAAGTTTAGATGGCGGAGTAAGTGGCCGCACCCATCCTGGGTGATCACGTTAAAGCAGAAGGATAAATAATAAATGATAATAATAATAATGCAATTATGCAGTTACAGGATGTTATATTGTAACAAAGTTAAAAGCAGATCGTGGCTTAGATGAGCGCCGGAGTCGTCACATCACCGCGGTTTCCTTTCATAAAAAATCCAGCAGTTTTGTGAGTGAACTTCTGATCTTGCAAACAAACGTGGTACCAGGGGCACGAACGACATCAGGTCACCAGGTTGAGCAGGAGGCTGCACAGCTTTCCTGCTAAAATCTGTTAAACTTAACATCATAGGGGCAAAAATCCATCCTATGTTTAGAACCCTGTGCCGTCTTTCGGTCAAAATGACCTAATTCTCCTGTCCCTTCTTTCCTCCTGCTCTCTCCTTCCTTCTCCCTTCCTTCCTTCTTTATTCCTTCCCTTCTTTACTCCTTTCCTTCCTTCCTTCTTTCCTCCCTTCCTTCCTTTTTTTCTCCCCTCGTACATTCTTTCCTTGTTTTCTCTCTGTTCCATCCTTCTTTTTTCCCTTCCTTCCTTCTTTTTTCCTTTCGTTCTTTTTTCCTTTCCTTCCTTCCTTCCTTCCTTCCTTCCTTCCTTCCTTCCTTCCTTCCTTCCTTCCTTCCTTCCTTCCTTCCTTCTTTTCTTTCTCCCTTCCTTCCTTCTTTTCTCCCCTCGTACATTCTTTCCTTCTTTTCTCCCCTCGTACATTCTTTCCTTGTTTTCTCCTTTCCTTCCTTCCTTCTTTTTTCCTTTCCTTCCTTCCTTCCTTCCTTCCTTCCTTCCTTCCTTCCTTCCTTCCTTCCTTCCTTCCTTCCTTCCTTCCTTCTTTCCCTCCCTTCCTTCCTTCTTTTTCCCCTTCCTTCCTTCCTTCCTTCATTCCTTCCTTCCTTCTTTCCTCCCTTCATTCCTTCTTTTTCCCCTTCCTTCCTTCTTTCCTCCTTCTTTCCTTCCTTCCTTCTTTCCTCCTGCACTCTCCTTCCTTCTCCCTTCCTTCTCCCTTCCTTCCTTCTTTCCTCCCTTCCTTCCTTCTTTTCTCCCCTACATTCTTTCCTTGTTTTCTCCTTTCCTTCCTTCCTTCTTTTTTCCTTTCCTTTCCTTTCCTTCCTTCCTTCCTTCCTTCCTTCCTTTCCTTCCTTCCTTCCTTCCTTCCTTCCTTCCTTCCTTCCTTCCTTCCTTCCTTCCTTCCTTCCTTCCTTCCTTCCTTCCTTCCTTCCTTCCTTCCTTCCTTCCTTCCTTCCTTCCTTCCTTCCTCCTTCCTTCCTTCTTTTTTCCCCTTCCTTCCTTCTTTCCTCCCTTTTTCCCTTCCTTCCTTCTTGATCCCTACCTTCCTTCCTTCCTTCCTTCCTTTCTCCCTTCCTTCCTTCCTTCCTTCCTTCCTTCCTTCCTTCCTTCCTTCCTTCCTTCCTTCCTTCCTTCCTTCCTTCCTTCTTTACCTCCTTCCTTCCTTCCTTCCTTAGGGGGCCTAAGGGCAGGCAGAAACCGTTCAAACGCCAAACTTCACAGCAGTCGGTAAATAAGCACTTTCATAGATTAGCACTTAAAAATTACAAACAATAAAAAACTCTTGCTTCTCTGTAGCAACCCACAAACTAACCGTTTTATTCTGTGACTCAACTCTTGGATGTTTTAGTTAAGTTTTGAACTTTCTGAGAAACGTTAATATCATTAAATCTTAGTGAAACCGGTAAACACCGCAGCTGCGGGATGTAATTACATCATTTACATCAAAAGGTTCCTCTACAGTCGTCTTATTCTTCGCTTTAGGTCAACATGTGTTTGGTTATTTCAGTTCACCAAATGGGCTCACATGGGACGCATTAAGATAAGTGGCTGTCCCAGCTCGCCGCACAGGAGTGAGAAAAGGCTCCTTGTTGAGACATCTGAAATTTAATTTTCCCAGAGATCCCAACCCCGAGATGTTTCTTTGAAAAGACCTCGGCCGGTCATGTGAGCCGTTTCTCCTACCGGCCTGCAGCCAAATGGTGCTCCAGGGTGGTCCACATGAAGGTGGGGGGGGCCCTGGCGCCGCGCCGAGCTCAGGTCGGACACCTCGGACAGCGCCGCTTCCAGACGGGACACGGCCACCGATGGCAAGCTAGGAGAACCTAAAATCAGAGAAGAGAAGAGACATCGTCTGTTAATGCTGTAGAATGACGGCAGTTAAAACTTTAATACTGACGGTTACTGACCGAGGACAACACACTGCAAAAACTCAAAATATTAACAAGAATATTTGTCTTATTTCTAGTTAAAATGTCTCATTTTTAGTCAGAAACTCTCATTACACTTAAAACAAGAGTCATTACCAGAAAAAATAATTGGTTATTTGATAATTTTCACCTGTTTCAAGTAAATCTTCACTTAAAATAAGTAGGAAAATCTGCCAATGGAACAAGATTTATCTTCTCATTACAAGCAAAAAAATCTTTCCTTCTTTCCTCCTTTCCTTCCTTCATTCCTTTTTCCTTTCCTCCCTTCCTTCTTTCCTCCCTTCCTTCCTTCTTTTTTCCTTTCCTTCCTTCCTTCCTTCCTTCCTTCCTTCCTTCCTTTTTCCTTTCTTTCCTTCCTTCCTTCCTTCCTTCCTTCCTTCCTTCCTTCCTTCCTTCCTTCCTCCCTCCCTCCCTCCATTCCTCCCTTCCTTCCTTCTTTCCTTCCTTCCTTCCTTCCTTCCTTCCTTCCTTCCTTCCTTCCTTCCTTCCTTCCTTCCTTCCTTCCTTCCTTCCTTCCTTCCTTCCTTTTTCCTTTCCTTCCTTCCTTCCTTCCTTCCGTCTTTTCTAGAAAAAATCTGCCAACGGAACAAGATTTTTTTGCTTGTAATGAGAAGATAAATCTTGTTCCATTGGCAGATTTTTTTCTACTTATTTCAAGTGAAAATTTACTTGAAACAGGTGAAAATTGTCAAATAACAAGTTATTTTTCTGGTAAGGACTCTTGTTTTAAGTGTACCGGTAATGAGATATTTTGACTAAAATTGAGACATTTTAACTAGAAATAAGACAAATATTCTTGTTAGGATTTTGAGTTTTTGCAATGCAATATTTCATTCAGATGTGACAAGATAAGCAACGTCCTCATTTGCCCTTTAAGATAAAAGTAGGAATAACTAAAACTAAGTCATACCCCTTTTCCACCAAACCGGTTCCAGGGCTGGTTCTGGTTCTGGTTCTGGTTCTGGGCCAGTACTGAGTTCTGGTATTTTTGTTTTCACTGACAAACAACTGGCTCTGGGCCAGAAAAACCGGTTCCAAGGTAGCACCACCTCTTTGCTGGACTAGAGGAAAGAACCGCTTATGTAATCGGAGGAGGGGAGTTATTAAGACCAACGTCAACAGCAAGACTGGGAGACGGAGACATTTTCAAATAAACGACAAATTAATCTGGATGCAGCAAAGCATTATGGGTCTGAGGAGGAGACAACCTGTCTTTTATGGAGCTTTTCCACTAGGGGTCTAACATGCCTAGTAGATACTTTTCTGTTTCTACTCTGCTGAGGTTCTAAGCGGCTGAGTCGGGCTGTGACATCATCACACTCCAGGCCGCCGATTGGTCGGGGGGGTTGGAGTCAGAAGTCTGAGTCAGGATGTGGAAATTAGAGAAAGAGACTCTGACGGAGATTCTGGTTCATTTTATTCGACCAGCAACGGCAGCAGAAGTCTGTTTCATGGTCCAACTCTGAGGGTCAGATGTTCATAATCCTGGTGCTGAGGAGAGAATTAAAAAGGGATCTAGACGGGCGATAAGGAACGACCAGATCTACCAGGAGCTCTGTCACTTCATAGCTGCTCACGGCTCCAGCTGACTTTTCAGCAGCTCAGAGACAAACTAAAATGAAAAAGCGTCGCCACTTGAAGCTTCTTTCACTCTCATTTTTTAACTTGATATGGAACACAAGTCACAGACCCAGCAGCACATCTATCCTCTCCTCCAGGTTCTACATCTTTAGTGTTGTTGTCTTCTTTGTTTAGCTCAGGGGTCGGCAACCCGCGGCTCTAGAGCCGCATGCGGCTCTTTAGCGCCGCCCTAGTGGCTCCTGGAGCTTTTTCAAAAATGTTTGGCTTTTTTTTTTCTTTTTTTCTTTTTTTCCTTTTTTTCTCTTTTTCCCTTTTTTCTTTTTTCCTTTTTCTTTTTTTCTTCTTCTTTTTTTCTTTTTTCTTCTTTTTTCCTTTCTCTTTTTTCTTCCTTTTTCCTTTATAATCTCGACATTTCGACTTTTTCTCGAGATTGTACTTCAACATTAATCTCAACATTTCGACTTTTTTCTCGACATTTCGACTTTCTCGAAGTGCATAATGAAAAAAAAAATCTTCCCCCAGTTATAACTAATATAGATACATGCAGCATGTGTTGTCTTCATTCTAAGGCTTATACAAGACTTTTCATTTTTTGCGGCTCCAGACATGTTTGTTTTTTGTGTTTTTGGTCCAATATGGCTCTTTCAACATTTTGGGTTGCCGACTTCTGCTTTAGATACACAATCAAATACGTCACAGCAGCTTCCTCCAACCTCCTACTTCTGCTCCAGGTGCTGAATTCTCAGCTGGTTCCCAAGTTGAAGGAGTTTTGAACCAGCACCAGCCCTGGAACCAGTTTGGTGGAAAAGGGGCATCAGTGAAGCCGTGCAGACTAGGAAAGAAAAAGAAACCCCCCTCCCTGCTAATACTCCCAACATGAGGAAGTGTCCCGTTTTATTGCGGCACGATCCTGCAGGAAAACACAGGTGTAGCAGCGAGTTACATAATTGATATTTAAACGGTGCATCTGCTCCCCGGACGGAGCTGCAGATGAGCAAACAAGACTGTAATCCAGGACAGGTCACATCCGGGGGGATTTAGCCCGACACAAATGAACCTTTTTTACTGGTATTTACCAAAGCCAAAGTGAATAAAAAGATGTATTTAGCTTAAAGGAGTTAAATCGAAGGTCTGTGACTAGATGGTGAAATTAATCCTATAAAGCTGGATGTGTCATATCTGATAAATTATGAACTCTGAGATCACTGCACAACTGTATCATACAATTTAAAAAATAATTAGCGAATAAAGTAACCAAACATACAGGACTGTCTCAGAAAATTTGAATATTGTGATTTTCTGTAATGCAATTACAAATCAACTGAAATATTGCAAGCCTTTTATTATTTTAATATTGCTGATCATGGCTTACAGCTTAAGAAAACTCAAATATCCTATTTCAAAAAATTAGAACATTCTGGGAATCTTAATCTTAAACTGTAAACCATGATCAGCAATATTAAAATAATAAAAGGCTTGCAATATTTCAGTTGATTTGTAATGAATCCAGAATGTATGACATTTTTGTTTTTTTAATTGCACTACAGAAAATAATAAACTTTATCACAATATTCTAATTTTCTGAGACAGTCCTGTATTAATAATAATATTTAAAAAGGTTGATTTAACTCTAATTTAATACAGACTGTGTTGAAAAGACTCAAAGGTGTAGAGAACCAGACCCGTGGATAGGGTTGCAGACCGTCCCTTGAAAAACTGAATCGTCCCGTATTTATAAATTAAAGTGAGCCTCCCGTATTGAGCTGAAAAGGGATGCATTTTGTCCCGTATTACTGTGAGAGTCAAAAAATAGTCATAAAATGCCAATGGAAAATGGCATTGAGCTGTTGAGTTCATAAGTTATTGTTTTCTGTTTTACTACAACTATAGCTACAGTCATGGCCTTTGAGGTACAAATATGTTTAGTAAGTTTTCTAAAGACTTTCTTTCTGTTTGCACTTTTGTTATTGCACTAAAAATGTGCACTATTACAGAATGGATGTTCTGCTTTCTTTCTATTGTTTTATATTAATGCAAAATTGCTCTGTTTTTCTGAATCAACGAGATCAAATTTAAATTAAAAAAAAAAAAAATTGCTCTGCTTTTCTGAATTAACGAGATATTGTCCAGCAGATCAGAATGGGCTTTCTGTCTGAACGACCGAAAAGTCCTGAGGTGCCTGCGCAAAGTCGACAAACTAATAACAATACCATCTATATAACTTAAAGACAAGAGTATCTCCCAATGTTTCAAACCAAAAGCAAAATAAAACTGGATTAAACTAGACAAGCGGAAAATGTTTGCTTCCATGAAATCAAGCTCTCAAGTGAATTTTTTTTTTGTCTGAAGTGAATGCAATACGCTTCCGTATTAAAGTGAATTGCTGGATAATAATTTGTTTTCCATGTATTCATGGCATTCAAAAATATGCATCAATTCAATTCAGGTTCGAGTCACATAGTTAAAAAAATCATTTCACTCACAAAAAAAAGGGGCTAAAACAATTCACCACGCCAGGAAGGGTTAAGTCAATGGGGTTGACGTGTTCCCTATTTATTTTTCAGGGAGTTGGCAGCCGTACCCGTGGAGGCCTCCTGGAAGTCGGGCAGGTTGAGGTGGAGGGAGGTTTTCCTCACGCCGGGGCTGGACTCCGTCCTCTCAGCCTGCTGGATGCTGCTGCTGTCATCCGTCTCACTGGAACACACATGAGGATGGATAGATGGATGGATAGATGGATAGACAGAATGCTACCAGAGCTAAAATGAAAAGTTGCAGTGGAGGGACCGACTACACTGCAAAAAACTCAAAATCTTACCAGGAATATTTGTCTTATTTCTAGTTAAAATGTCTCATTTTTAGTCAAAAAAATCTCATTACACTTAAAACAAGAGTCACTACCAGAAAAATAACTTGTTATTTGACAATTTTCACCTGTTTCAATTAAATTTTCACTTGAAATAAGTAGACAAATCTTTTTAATTTATCTTCTCATTACAAGCAAAAAATCTTGTTCCACTGGCAGATTTTTCTACTTATTTTAAGTGAAAGTCTACTTGAAACAGGTGAAAATTGTAGTTTTTTCCAGTGATGAGTCTTGTTTTAAGTGTAATTAGATTTTTTTGACTAAAAATGAGATATTTTAACTAGAAATAAGACAAATATTCTTGTAAGATTTTGAGTTTTTGCAGTGTAGCAGGCCTATGCTGGTGGGCTAGTCCGACCCACAGGACCCTGCGAGCGGTATTACACCTCGTTTTCACTCTGGATTAGGGTTGGGACGATACGGTAACTCCCGATTCAATACTGTGGCGATATGTGGCCCACGATAACGATAACATCACGATACACGATATCTGCGATATTTGATATATTGTAAGAAATTTCATCAACAATTTATCACGATATAAGTGACTGAAAAAGAAAAAATACCCATAAAAAGCAAAACGTCTGTAGTTATGCATTTATTCAATGCCAAAACTTCATACAAGAAAGTGCATTTGTATAGAGCAGGGGTCTGCAACCCGCGGCTCTAGAGCCGCATGCGGCTCTTTAGCGCCGCCCTAGTGGCTCCTGGAGCTTTTTCAAAAATGTTTGACCTTTTTTTTTCCTTTTTTCTTCCTTTTTTTTCTCTTTATTTTCTCTTTTTTTCTCCGTTTTTCCTTTTTGTCTTTTTTTTTCCTTTTTTCTCTTTTTTTATTCCTTTTTCCTTTCCTTTTTAATCTCGACATTTTGACTTTTTTCTCGACATTTCAACTTTTTTCTCAAAATTTTGACTTTTTTCTCGACATTTCGACTTTTTTCTCAACATTTTTCTCAACATTTCCACTTTTTCTCGTCATTTCCACTTTTTTTCTAAACATTTCCACTTTTTTCTTCGAGATTGTACTTCAACATTAATCTCAACATTTTGACTATTTCCTCGGCTTGTACATGTAAACACTGTACAGCCGGACAAATTAAAGTGCATGAACAATAGTGCGGTGAATATCGCGTAAATCCATTATGTAAATGTAATTTATTTATATAGCACCTTACATCAACCTACAAGTGAACCAAAGTGCTTTACATAATAAACATACAATCAGCAAAATAAAACAAGAATAAAACATATGAACATATAAAGCATCAAGACCAAAGTATAAAAAAAGTGTTGCCACACTAGTGGGTATTAAAAGCCACCCTGAATAAATAAATAAGTTATGTGTGTTATAATAACATATCGATATTTACAGAAGCGTATTGCATTCACTGAGAAAAAAAAATCTTCTCTGTTTTTCTGAGATAATTATCTCAGAATTCTGAGAAAACTTTTAATGAAAAAATAAATCTGTTCTGTTTTTCTGAATTAACCAGATACCTCACAACTTGTAACAAGCTGACATTCACTTGAGAGCTCGATTTCATGGAAGCAAACATGTTCCGCCTGTCCAGTTTAATCCAGTTTTATTTTGCTTTTGGTTTGAAACATTGGGAGATACTCATGTCTTTCAGTTAAATAGATGGTATTGTTATTAGTTTGTCGACTTTGCGGCGGCACCTCAGGACTTTTGCGGTTGTTCAGATGGAAAGCCCCTTCTGATCTGCTGGACATTATCTCGTTAATTCAGAAAAACAGAGCAGATTTTTTTCTCAAGTGAATGCAATACGCTTCCGTAGATATTTGCCGGCAGTTTATCGATTATTTATTGCGACGGAGAGCGCAACAATATATTGCAATATCGATTTTTTCCCCCACCACTACTCTGGATGCTTTCGTTTCAGGTAAACGACGATGTTCGGACAGATCTGGTCGTGTGAAGTAATATTAGCATCACAGATTGGCATAAGCTAAGGCAGCCATGCTAAAATACTAACTTACAGTGACTGAACTAAGGAGGTGACGGAGGCTTCAGAAGCAAACGCTTATCTGAGCTTTAAAAACAGCTTGCCTGGGCAACTTCAGACACACAACACAAGTACAGGCCTCTAATGATTATAGTCTTATAGAGGTCAAGGTTCACTAAACAGCTGGTTCCTTACAAACCTCGGTACTCTCTGAGCCCCTGAACATTTCTCCCCGTCAGATCCTGACTAATCCTGCGAAGGGGAAGTTACTGCTGATGTGTCACGTATGCAAATGCACACATTCCTCTCATCTGTACCCGGCTGTCACGAGCGGCTGCAGCTGCTTATTAATCAAAGAAAAGACTCAAAGTCACTACAGGGGGTGATGATTTCCTCATTTCCAGGAATATCAGTGTAATGATGCGACACCCTCTGCATAAACATCTGGATGACAGGCTCCTCCTACATCCAGATGCTGTAGTCTCTTAAACATTAGCGAGAATCCATCAGTGTCTTTTGATACTGACACTGACCAATGACTTTACTCAAACTATTGCTTAGGTCAGGTCAGTAACTGCTGGATTAAGTCGTGCCGTGTCCGTATCCCCTTATCTTTATCTACCAAACCGGTTCCAGGGCTGGTTCTGGTTCTGGTTCTGGTTCTGGTTCTGGGTCGGTGTTGAGTTTGGAACCGGGTTTTCTGTTTCCACTGACAAAGAACTGGCTCTGGGCCAGAAAATCTGGTTCCACGGTAGCACCAACTCTTTGCTGGTCTAGGGTAGGGATCGGCAACCCGCGGCCGAATAGAGCCGAATCCGGCTCTTTAGCGCCGCCCTAGTGGCTTTTCAATAATGTTTGACCTTTTTTTTTCCTTTTTCTCTTCTTTTTTTTCTTTTTTCCTCTTTTTTCTTTTTTAATCTTGACATTATGACTTTTTTTCTCGACATTTTGACTTTTTTCTCGACATTTTGACTTTTTTCTCGAAATTGTACGTCAACATTAATCTTGACATCTTGACTTTTTTCTCGAAATTTTGTCTTTTTTCTCGACATTTCAACTTTTTTCTCAACATTTCGACTTTTTTCTCAACATTTAAACTTTTTCCTCAACATTTCGCCTTTTTTCTCGAGATTGTACGTCAACATTAATCTTGACATTTCAACTTTTTCCTTGAAATTTTGACTTTTTCCTTGACATTTCGACTTTTTTCTCGACATTTCGCCATTTGCCTTCATTCTAAGGTTTATACAAGACTTTTCATTTTTTGCGGCTCCAGACATATTTGTTTTCTGTGTTTTTGGTCCAATATGGCTCTTTCAACATTTTGGGTTGCCGACCGCTGCTCTAGAGGAAAGAACGGCTTACGTAAGCGGAGGGGGCGGAGTTGTTAAGACCAACGGCAATAGTAAGACTGGGAGACGGAGACATTTTCAAATAAGCGACATATTAAGCGATGTAACTGACGTTTGCAGCGTGGCTCCCCTTAGCACCCCAAGCTATGGAAAAACAAACCGGTTCTCAACTGGTTCACAAGTTGAACGAGTTGTGAACCAGAACCAGCTCTGGAACCAGTTTGGTGGAAAAGGGCTATGACAGAAGTACATCTGAACATGAAAGTGATGAGTAGCACGAGTACGTAGCCGTCACACTCACCTGGAGCGGCTGAGATCCAAGCAGCTCTGCCAGCGTTGCAGCATCTCCTCGCAGGTCTGCAGGGCTGCAGCCGGGCCAAACATCGCCTCTTCCAGCTTCACCTTCGTCAACAGCAAACTGAAACAAGAAACACATTCACGTCATTCATTTCTGTGTGAATGTACCCCCCTCTTTCGACCTCTGTTACCATATCGTGTGCTAATGTGTGCCTATGACACAGTAAAGTCAACCAAATCAGCTGTTAGACAAGTCAGGAGACTATAAACTGAGTGAAATTAGCTGAGGAGATATATAGTGTATTGTCAGTACTCGAGTTGTAAAAAAAAAACCAGGGGGGATGGTGGATTTTATCATATGGGGACAGATAATTTGTGCTGATTAAAAATAATATAATATATTACAAATAATAGCACTGACCAAAACACCTGCAGAAATACTGCAGGAATGACATAGCAGCAGTTAAATGCAGCCTTCTGTAAGCTTTAAATAACCACTGGGCTTACATCAAATACATCAAAACACAACAATAAAAAACACTTTTCTGAACTTATCAATATGACTCTGTCCTTCACAGGATAAGTAAAATGGATCACTGCAAAAACTCAAAATCTTAACAAGAATATTCGTCTTATTTCTAGTTAAAATGTCTCATTTTAGTAAAAAATACATTTAAAACAAGACTCATCACTGGAAAAAACAATAATTTTCAACTGTTTCAAGTAGATTTTCACTTAAAATAAGTAGAAAAATCTGCCAGTGGAACAAGATTTTTTTGCTTGTAATAAGAAGATAAATCTTGTCCGACTGGCAGATTTTTCTACTTATTTCAAGTGAAAATTTACTTGAAACAGGTGAAAACTTTCAAATAACAAGTTATTTTTCTGGTGTTATTTTTCTGGTGATGACTCTAAATGTTGAAATAGCAGTAAAAAAAAAAAAAGCAGTAAAAAAGCAGTAAAAAAAAGCAACTCCAGTACTGTGTATTGTGCTCTTTTTTTCCATCTGGGATATGTTTTGGTTGTAGTACCAGCGAGATACAGCACAACAGCTCCTTTTTCAGCCATGACGTTAGGGCTCTTTTCATAGCAGCTGGTTTAAAAAAGCGGCGTCACCTCCACACGAACCCTCTCTTCCTCTCAACAGGGCATTTCTCTTTCCAAAATGAGATCTGGCATGGTTTACGTGAAGGAAGGTGTGTATGCAAGCATGCAACGTGGGTAGACAGCAATGTATGCAATGACAAGCATGCAGAGGAGTGTGAACAATCATTTAACAACACAGCAGAAACTGAAACCCACCAAAGTCTTGCCATCATATTTTATGTGCAAGCAGAGAGATTGTTGGACATTTCTAAAAAAAAACAACCTCCAGATGAGTGATTTTAAACCACCGTACCATTGCACACTAGAGATTATCAGACATGCTAGGGGTGGCAGCAGGTAGCTCCTTAATCTCCTTCCTAATTTCAGACAACAGTGATGAGAGTTGACGGAGACAAAACGCTAAACGGCGATGCATCAATATTTGAAATGGAAAAAAACGCAGACTCTGAGCTCCTACCTGCACAAGATGAGTGGCGGTACGAAGGAAAACCAGTTAAAATGCTGTTTGCCGTCACTTACGGTGACCTCGGTCACAACAAACCACAGACGCAACTCTTTAAAGGAAACTGATGCAGATTTTCAGTTTGTATGACAAAAAAATAAAAATAAAAGAAGATTCAGGGCTTTTGCACAGAACTGTATGTATATGTGTGTTTGCCAGTGGCGAACCGTGAGCACTACCGCTGGGCCTTCACCTCATTTCTCTCAGAGAAAAGAAATCATTGTGGAAAAAAGCAACCGCTCTCACCACTCTGAAGAGATTTGATGTTCGGATTTCATGAAGGTCTACGACCTTTTGTTTAATTCTCACCCACTTGAAATCAAACCCTGATTGGTGGATTTGCCCGTCACTCTCCACACTAAAACACAAAGCTTAGCCTTCCCCGGCATTCGTGAAGTCCTAACCAATGCATGAGCCAGTTAACCGGGCCTTAATAGAGACAGACCATTCTGATTGGATAACAGGTTTTCAGGACATGAACTTGACAGTAAACTTAATTTTAGAACATAGATGAGAGAAAATCTGTTCGATATATTGTATTAAATTAAATGAGAGAAAAAAAATATTGTATATGTATCATTATTAGGGCTTGAGCACTGACAGTGCCAAGGCCCTATTGTATCTGTAGGAATTTTTTTTTTTCTTTTTTGTTTTTTTCTGATGAAATCAGGGCCTTTTTTCCCTCTAAACGTGCCCCAAAAGTCACCAAATTTTGCACACAAGCCAGGCCTGGCGAAAAATTTGATATTTAATGGTTTGCATTAGTGGGCGTGGCCTAATGGCTCAACAGCGCCCCCTAGAAAACTTTGTGCCTCAAGCCCCACAATACGGTTTGACGTACATGCACGAAAATCGGTACACACCTGTATCATGTCGCAACTTAAAGAAAACTCTCTTGGCGCCATGGCCGAAACCAAACAGGAAGTCGGCCATTTTGAATTAATCGTGTAATTTTGGCGCAATTCATGCCATTCCTTCGGCCGCTTCTTCGCCCGAACCGTAACGTGCACCCAGGTCTGTTATACATCAAAATGTGCGTCTCCATCCTGCGACGATGCTCATTACTTTTCTTTTGCGTTACTGTGGCGACGCTAGACGCCAAAAAGCGCGCCCACCCTTCATCTGATTGGTTCATATTTGATAGTTCCTACTTTCTGCCATAACTTTTGAATGGTAGGACATAAAAACTAATGGGTGGTGTCATCGGACTCGGTTTTGAGTCTTTGAACATAATTGGTGCAAATTTACCCCGCCCCTTCTTCTGATTGGTCGATATTTGATAATCCCTATTTTCTGCCATAACTTTTGAATGGTTTCACATAAAGAGTCATGGGTGGTGTCATCTGACTTCGTTTTGAGTGCTTGACCTTTATTGGTGGAAATTGCACACGCGAGGGCCCGTTCATCGCTGCTTGCAGCTTTAATTATTATTATTATTACATTTTTTTTTAGGCCTTCTCTGAAGGCGTAGAAGGCCCAGAAGGTTCCCCACTGGTGTTTCCATGAACGTAGAAGCATTTGTGGATCAATAGAAACAGTAAGAGCATGAACAACAAGCTGAGAGAGTATCTGTGGGTCTAGAGCGTGTTGAGGGTGGACTGTTTCCGCCCGGCCCTCCCGGTCGGAGGAGACTGGTTAAGTGATGTGGGAGCCTCAGACGGGAGCTCGCCGGCGTGCATGCGCGTTACGAGCCGCGGTAATTGCCAGAAAGGGCTCTCTGAGGATTCTCAGTCCGTCACGGGCCTCACTCATCCATGGGAGGGAAGACGGAGGGAGAAGGAGAGCTGGAAAGACTGTGGTGTTCACCACGTCTGACGGCTGCCCGGCTCTTGAATGCTCTGCCAATTATTGTGCGGGCTCCTGTCAGGGGGTTGGGTTTGGGGGGGGGGCGTGAAGGAGAACAGCAAGAACAAAGACATGGATGAAGGAACCGAAGAAGGCTGATGATCAACTGCAAACAGACGAGTAGGAGTCGGGGGAGTAAACTCCAGTAGAAACCGGCCTCGTTACGACTGGAGGACCAGCGGTGTGTGTGGATAGTTATGGGGGGGGGGTTTAAAGTGTGCGTTTAGGAGAAAAGTGGGTTGGATTTACTGACATGCACATGACAAGTGCTGGCGAGGGACGCGGCGTGCAGGACACGCCTGCCAGCAGGACGCCACCGGAGAGAGCGCCCGTCTCTCCCAGCCGCCCATTACCGGAGTGACAAAGCGTTGAGCAAGGCAGCGACGGTGTAAAACCATCTGGGGCCTGAAATGTCAGGAAGTATGTGTGTGGGTGCGTGTCATCTGTTCAAGGAAGGAACTGTCTGTCATCAGCTTATATTAGTAGACCTCAAAATGCTACAATCCACATGATAATACACTCAAATACTTCATGTACTGTTGGTGTGTTTAACACAAATCCTTCTGAGTCGCAAATTCAATTATACGATGAGGAATGCTGGGAACCAACATGTTACTGCTAGTGCATGTTGCTAATACTGTAATAATATTACTTTTTTTCCTAAAATGACAAAAGAGAAGTGTAAGTACGGAAGAGTGTTAGGGCCGCTGAAGAAAAAAAACTAAATTCTGAGAAAAAAGTCAGAATTCAGATTTTCTTTTGAGAAACCTAAAACAAAAACAAATATTTTTTTTTTTTTAATTCAAAATTTTTTGTGTTAGGTTTCTGAAAAAAGTCAGAATTCTGAGATTAAAATAAGAATTCTGATTTTTTTCAGAAGACTAAAAAAAAGGTTTTAGGGAGGATTTTTTTTGAAATTTCTATAAAAAGTCAAAATTCTGACTTTTTCAGAAACCTAAAATAAACCCAAAAAAATGTAGGGAAGGATTTCTTTTTTCATTTCTGGATTTCTAAATTTCTTTTTTTTGTTTTAGGTTTCTGAAAAAAATCTGAATTCTGAGAAAAAAGTCAGAATTCTGATATTAAAATAAGAATTCAGACTTTTTTCTCAGAATTCTGACTTTTTCAGAAGCCTAAAAAAAATATTTTAGGAAGGATTTTTTTTTAATTTCTAAAAAAAGTCAAAATTTTGACTTTAATCGCAGAATTCTGACTTTTTTCTCATAATTCTGACTTTAATTGCAGAATTCTGACTTTTTTCAGAAATCTAAAACAAAAACAATTTTAAAAGGATTTTTTTTTTTTCATTTTTAGATTTCTAAATTACTTTTTTGTTTTAGGTTTCTTAAATTGATTAATACATAGATTAGACTTTTGTTTCCAGTTCGTTAGAATGGTTTTCTTTGCGATACATAAGGCAGTGAGAACCAAGTGAGCCAAGTTAGGTTCCCTGTGGATCTCACCCAGGTGACCTAGTATACATAGTGTGGGGCACACAGGAATTCTGTAATTGAGCCATGTGGATAAATCTTCACATACCTCCATCCAGAATTTCTGCACAGATGCACAAAACCATAAAGCATGCATATAATCTTCAGGGGTGTTCTCTGTGCACTGTGAGCAGATATTAGAGGGTGCAAAGCCCATCTGGAACATCCTTTGTCCTGTATAATGTGTTCTGTAAAGAACTTTGTATTGTGTGTGAGATTAAAGTCAGAATTCTGACTTTAATCTCAGAATTCAATGTTTTTTTCTTCAGTGGCCCTAACCCTCTTCCGTATGTAACCAATTACGAACTGAATTTCAGTAATAATGTCACGGCTACCGGGAAATGAAAGGACTCATCTAGGCTCCACTTTCACTGAGCTCTGGTGAAGTTTGCTAAGTGAGTCATGATGCACGGAGAAGTGCAGACAGAGCAGCAGCTACTGTAGTGACGCTCGCTCGGATGATGGGGACATAAAACACTCACAACCAGCGACTGAAAGTATGTGGTGATGCAGATAGACTGGTCTGTGTGCGTTTGTCACCTCGAGCCTGGACTCGTGGGATGTCCCAAAGTGACTCTGAAACCTCCAGCTTCAGCCAGAGTTCTGATATAAAAGCCCTTAAAGAGGACCTATTTGGGCATCTAATACCTATTTTAAACAGGCCTTGAATGTCTTAAAAACAAGCTTTTAATTGTTTTTGCTAAATAAATTAGAAATTCAGCCTCTGAGCCATGTCTTTATCTTCTCATTCTCTAACCTCATTCTCTATGCAGGATTCCGAGTGGGCGGGGCTATGATAATGAGGCTCTGTGCTGATTGGCTGCCTGAATGACGCGATACACCGTTATGAAAAAATGGTGGAAGCTCCGGCCGGCGGAGTTAACGTGTCCCTAACACCGTGTCCTAAATGCATGCGATGCAAGCTAGCGTTAGCGACAAAATCAATTCCATTGCTTTATTTCCTATTGGACTGTCCTAACTGGCCGTTTTGAGCTGAACATTTGTCGGACGCCCTGCTTCTATTTTCTTCCTGTCGCTCGTGTTGAAAGCCGGTTGAAAGCGCTGTAGGAAACGGTCACGGATGAGGAACGGCTGATCCAGTTAGTTGAAATGAGAAGTTATCTCTATGATTCCTCCTCATTTCACTACAAAAACCTCAATAAAGTGGCAGCTGCTGGAGGGAGATGGACAGAGAGCGTCCGATGTCACGCAGTGCTACGATAGCCGGACACTCGCATGCAGTTAGGACCAACCCCCGGGTCTCGCACACAGCAGGCGCGCCGATTTTTTCCATTGTCCAGCCGCGGTACTGCAACCAAAAATCCCATGGGGCCCAGAAAGCTTTTTTCCCATAGACCGCAATAGTAAAAGAGAAGCCTCTAAAACTGTTCACAGGAACCTCCAGCTGTAATCACCGGCAATTACTAATCTTTGTATTCTATATTTTTAAGTCATGGACTTTATATCCGTCAAAAATGTTTTATAACGGCCAGAAAAGTCAAAGAAAAGTCTCTTTCTGGGCGTGACGTCACGGATGACGTCACGGCCGTGTCCGTGCATTCCACGGATGTTTTATATTAATATATATTATGTAATTATATTATATTAATACATTAATAATATATGTAATACTATACATGTAATAATATACATTAATTCATATATTATATTAATACATATTATATTAATCGTCATTGCCCCAGAGCATCATGGGAGGTGACTCAACTGCGCTTGCTCTATGGGCCCGTATACGCGGAAGTAAACCCGGAAGTCAGGAAATATTTCGGCGTATGCGCTAGGTGAGCAATTTACATTGAAATGAGTGGGCGGCCATTTTCCTATCTCCTATCCAGTTATTTAATACATCCATGGTTAGGACACGGGGTTTAGTTGTGGGCGTGGTTTGCATTTTGGTTACGTAACGAAAATGTGCAGAATCTTATTGGCTCGTAGATCCACATCACACTGGACGGCTCATCCGGGCGGCTGTACAGACACTGCAGAATCTGGTTGTTTCCTCCTTCTCTGAGTTGCTGAGGGGAGACCACTTTATATATGTTAAAGCAAGAAAAAACTTGTTTTTCATAATAGTTCCTTCTCATCTTTAGAAACCCATAGATCCATATTATCCTCTCAGTGGTTTAGTCTCAGACTGCAGGTTTACTTGTGGGTCATAAAGCAATCTTTTTTTGTGCTTTTTGGTATTGGACTCAATTGGAGTGAATTACATTATGGTAAGTAATTCATGCATGGCCGGACTATAACTTTAATTTAATTTGACGGTGTTTAACGGCGTGGTATGAAAGCAATCTGAATGTGAACAAGATGAGATGATTGTGGATTTTAAAAACAGCCAGGATTAAGTTGAATAGTTTTTCCATCAAAGGAGAAGAAGTGGAGGTGGAGGAGTATAAATACCTCGGTGTTCACCTGGACAACAGACTGGACTGGAGATGCAACACTGATACTGTTCAATAGATAAGACAGAGCTGACTCTACTTCTTCTCTTGAGAGCAATTACTTGGCTCTAAAGTCACCACCTACTCAAACGCTTTGAAAAAAGTAGCTCTTTACCTTTGATATATTTATTTAGGTTCTGAAAACACGTTACAGTGAGCAGGTCAGGATTTCAGGAGATCACACGACAATGATTTAACCTCAAATCATTCTGAATAAAAGTAGAAAATCAAACATTTTCTTTCTTTGCAGCAAATTCTCCCCTTTTTAAATTCAACGAAGAAATGAGCTGATGACTTGCTGCTTATTTTCCTATTTTTATTAACTTTCCTGGAAAATTAAACTTCTAAATGCTAATCTTTATTTATAAGCAGAATTTTTGTTCTTGTTTGGAGTATCAATAAAGCCTGGGTTTATCGGGCCTATAGTTGAGTTACCATTAGCAGGGGTCCAGTGTACTTTCTTTTTCTTCTTCTTTTATTTATTAGCAGTTGGAAAACAGTGAAAGTCACTGGTGTCACTGACTGCGTTTCCATGCACTCAATAACCCTTTTAAAACCCGAATATTGGCAATAACCCGGTTTTGCAACACCAATAACAGAATATCCCCATCAAACGGAACATGAATTTTTTTCTGCTCATGCTCTGTTTGCAAGGAATCCTGGTCTTTTGAGTCCAGAAAGTTCTTATACACACGGAGAAACCAAGACCAGGAGGAGACTAATCACTTCATAAATGTAATGAAGGATATGAACATTTCTGCATTTGTAGACGGTAGAAAGTACCGGGATAGAAGATTTACAAGAAGGGGAGAGAAAAGTTGCGCAAAGCAGCATTTGTTTTGAATTTGGATACAGGAAGAAGAAGCGGAAATTACGATAATTGCGTCATGATGTTCTCCGCGCATCACTATAATTGTCATTCCATCAATAAATGTGGTTTTACTGCTATTTCAACATTTAGAGTCATCACTAGGAAAATAACACCAGAAAAATAACTTATTTGACAATTTTCACCTTTTTCAAGTAAATTTTCACTTGAAATAAGTAGGAAAATCTGCCAGTGGGACAAGATTTATCTAAAAAAAATCTTGTTCCTCATGCAGATTTTTCTACTGATTTCAAGTGAAAATCTACTTGAAACAGGTGAAAATTGTTGTTTTTTCCAGTGAAGAGTCTTGTTTTAAGTGTAATGAGATTTTTTTTACTAAAATGAGACATTTTAACTAGAAATAAGACAAATATTCTTGTTAAGATTTTGAGTTTTTGCAGTGATCCATTTTACTTATCCTGTTAAGGACAGAGTCATATTGTTATCAATATGACTCTGTTCAGAAAACTGTTTTTTATTGTTGTGTTTTGATGTATTTGATGTAAGCCCAGTGGATATTTAAAGCTGTTTTGGTCAGTGCTATTATTTGTAATATAACCAAGTCCATCACTGTGATGTTAAACTCCAGCACGACGGGATTTTGATGCCGACTAGCTCTTATATTACTTCAGCATTTCTATTTGAAAACACTGATTTCCCAAACTGGGCCAGTTCAACACATGACTCATGATGAAAATGTGCCACGCAGGAACCACAGACAGCTCTTAACCCCCGTATAAGTAGTTTCAGCAGTCCCATTAGTCCTTTTATTTGTTGGTTGCCTCGTTACGTAACTCGGAGGCAGCTAAAACATCTTAATCACAACAGTGTGTTGCTCGCGTGAGGGTCTCACCTATTTGCTTATTCAAATCTAACTGTAGTTTCTTTTCTTCTGGCACGGCAGAGTCAATCTCATCACGATCACAACATGCAAGGCTACACGGTAGATTACGAGAGCTGTCATTTCCAGCCTCCCGGGGCCGAGGCTGGCGTGTTTTGCACGGCGCAGCGTTTGACAACTGAAGCAAAGAAGTGAGTATTTTAGCTGGGAGCCATCGCTCAGCGGTGGCCGACGAGTGCGAGTGTAAACTACACAACGGTAAGTAATAATTTTCCCCTTGAAAAAAAGTGGTCCGAATGCAGTATTACTCACTCTGCACTCCCACTGATCAGAGTGTGTTCTCTCTGCAAGCACAGCAGGCATGAACACACATACGTGCAAATGTATGTCACGCTTGACTTTACACGGTCTGCACACACACACACACACACACACACACATACACAGATATTAAAGATTAAAAAAGCACAAGCCTGTGCAGACAAACTTGCACCACTAGGTCACCCTAAGCCCGGGCCCGGCATGCAAGTTCAGGCTAATACTCGTCTGCACAGATGCACAAACACGCTAAACACTTTCTGGAGCTGCAACATCCCATTAGACCAATGCAGAATCACAGGATTCATTCATTTATTTATATATTTATCACGGATCCCCATTAGTCCTCACTGCAGTGAAGACTATTCTTCCTGGAGTCCAGCATTGCACACATAAAACAATAAAATACAATCCTTACAATTAAAACATAACTAAATCTAAACAAAAATGATCTGAGATGTGATGGAATTCAACTCTTAAATTGTTGAAACCAGCCAGAACCAAACAACAAAAAATATTCAATTTTTACACTCAGAATTTCAGAATAAACCAAGAATTTCAGAATAAACCAACAAACTAAAACTGACTTCCTTGCTAAGTACTGCTTTTCTTAATTTATTTTTGAATGTAGCTCTATTGTTTATCACGATTAACCCTTGTGCTGTCTTTGGGTCAAGGGAGGGGGAAGGGAGAAAAGAAGGAATGAAGGAAAGAAGGAAGTAAGGAAGAAAGGAGAATGGAAGGAAGGAAGGAAGGAAGGAAGGAAGGAAGGAAGGAAGGAAGGAAGGAAGGAAGGAAGGAAGGAAGGAAGGAAGGAAGGAAGGGAGGAAAGAAGGAAGGAAGGAAGGAAGGGAGGAAAGAAGGAAGGAAGGAAGGAAGGAAGGAAGGAAGGAAGGAAGGAAGGAAGGAAGGAAGGAAGGAAGGAAGGAAGGAAGGAAGGAAGGAAGGAAGGAAGGAAGGAAGGAAGGAAGGAGGAAAGGGAGTAAGTAAGGGAGAAAATATGGAAGGGAGGAAGTAGGAAGGAAGTAGGAAGGAAGGAAGGAAGGAAGGAAGGAAGGAAGGAAGGAAGGAAAGAAGGAAGGAAGGAAGGAAGGAAGGAAGGAAGGAAGGAAGGAAGGAAGGAAGGAAGGAAGGAAGGAAGGAAGGAAGGAAGGAAGGAAGGAAGGAAGGAAGGAAGGAAGGAGGAAAGGGAGTAAGGAAGGGAGAAAAGATGGAAGGAAGGAAAGAAGGAAGTAAGGAAGAAAGGAGAAAAGAAGGAAGGAAGTAGGAAGGGAGTAAGTAAGGGAGAAAAGATGGAAGGGAGCGAGGAAGGAATGGAGAAATGGAAAGAAAGAAGGGAGGGAAGAAGGAAGGAATGGATAAAATAAGGAAAGAAGGAAGGAAAAGCAAAGAAGGTAATAAAGGAACGAATGACGGAAGGGAGGTAGGAAGAAAAAGGAGTAGAGGAGGGTAAAAAAGGAGGAAAAGAGGAAAGGAGGAAGGAAGGAGCGAGCATGGCAGGAGGAAAAAAGGATAGAAGAATTGGGTCATTTTGAAGGAAGGAAATTCTTGGTTTATTCTGAAATTCTGTAGTGTAAATTCTGTAGTCTGAGTGTGTAAAATTGAATATCTTTTGTTGTTTGGTTCTGGCTGGTTTCAACAATTTAAGGGTTGAATTCCATCACATCTCAGATCATTTATGTTTAGATTCAGTTATGTTTTAATTGTAAGGATTGTATTTTATTGTTTTATGTGTGCAATGTTGGTCATTTTGACCCAAAGACAGTACAAGGGTTAAATGTGGAAGCTTATTCCAATATGTTACTGCTCTAAACATTGTAGCGTCTTTAGTGCATTGGTTCTCGGTAGAGGAAGAGTAAAGTGAACACCAGCAGCAGATCTGGTTGCAGAGCCATGTTGAGTATTGCTGGGTTTTAGATGTGATAACAAATTGATAGGTTAACCAATATTCCAGATGTTGAACAAAAATGTTACCAGGCTCCACGCCAGCCTTTGGTCAACTTTTATCCAGGACAATGCCGCATGCATCCACTCAACATTACTCCTAATCTTCCTCTTTAGTACAAACAGTGAGGCAACAATCATCTCCCCCCTCTCCATCCCTACACTCACGCATACACTAGACCCTCCCCCTCTTTCCAGATCTTGCCTCAGCTCTCTGTTGGTTTCACAATCCCTTTTTACATCGAAATACCCCCCTGCTTAAGAAGTAATTACAAGGTTCATAGAGAGAGAACAAAACACCAGAAAAAGTGTGCAAGAAAAGAGATTAAAGGGAATAAATACGAAGGAATAGCGATGGAGAGGGAGCGAGGCAGAATCCGGGGGTAGAGGATGAGGGAGAAGAGGAGGAAGAAGAGATTCCTTATGCTAGAGCGAGCAGTTTGCTGCGTTGCAGAGAGTCAGTGACTAACAGGAATCACATACATCCATGCACATGTGCATCAGCACATGACATGCATGTGCAAGATAGAGATCCGGCAATTTATTTTTTTATGTTTTGCATCCTCCATCCCCTCAAAAAACTGCAAACAGACAGTAGGAGCCGCTTTTGATCTGGGAGATTTGATCTCTGACGCCTGCTCGCGCTGATCTTATTACACGAGCTCCTGGCTGAGAAAACACCGTCCCGTCACCGTCACTCATCTGCAGCTTTCATCAGCCTGGCTTTGAGGTGTGGAGCCCGGCCTCACTTCTGGAGCTCCTTTATAGCTGCATTTATCGTGACGGGAAAACCCAACAAGAATTACTTAACCCTCTCCAGTTTCCAAAGGTAATAAGATTAAAAGTAGCAGCCAGGTGCTGATATCAGTGGGATTTGGGCTTGTTTTGGTGGTTCGCTGGTTTGGAGCCTTCGTGTTTAAACATGATGCCCATATTTCCATAGAATTATTAACACTCAGACTCCTAGATTTATCTATAATAAACGTATTGTTCAAATATTCATTAATATAACACTTGAGGGGTGAATAGTGGTCGGATTATGTCACCCTTACCTAAGTCTGACTCCATGAAGAGGACAGTACTTTATAGATCAGTTGCACAATGGAAAACCCTTCCAGGTGAGACTCATGACATCAAAAGAGGCTGATTTAAAACAAAGACCATTCCAGTCCCAATCCCCCCCTAGTCCTACTTTTCAGTCCTACACCTAAATTTTGCGCGTTCCCGTGAGGGTAGTGGTGTCCCCATTCCCCTTTGCATGTAGGGATAGTGGACATAACGAGGGCTAGTGTGTATGAATCTATCTCTTCACAGTGAGGGATTTCAGATGCTGACTTCGAGGGCCAGAAAAATTTCCCAGAATGCTTTACGTCATCATTTGCAGACTGAATCAAACAAAAAAACATGGCGGACATTTCTTATTTTTTAGTGAATAAAATCAATATTTTGAGTTAGTTTCTGCATAAAAATGCATTTTGATTACATTTCTAGCGAGAAATATATGTTTTACTTTCATAATATTCACTCAGTGAATGTATATAATCACTCGCTTGCCCGTTGTTGCGAAGGCTTTTCAGACCTCACCAGAATAAAGGCTGATTTATGGTTCCACGTTAAATCGACGCAGAGCCTACGGCGTAGGTTCTGCGTCGATTTAACGCGGAACCATCCTGGCCTGTGTTCCCCCCCCCCCCCCCCCACCATCCCCGGTCATCCCGTTGCTGCTTCCACCTGACTGCTGTGTGCTGTTGACGTCCCCGACTCCCCCAGTCTGGCCTTCGGCAGGAGGGTCCCCCCTTATGAGCCTGGTCCTGCTCAAGGTTTCTTCTCTCCTAAAGGGGAGTTTTTCTTGCCACTGTTTGGCTTAAGGTTTTTCTCCCACTAGGGGAGTTTTTACCTGCCATTGATTATATAATAATTGCTCAGGGGTTTATGTTTATGTTTATGTTTATGTTTATGTTCATGTTCATGTTCTGGATCTCTGGAAAGCGTCTAGAGATAACATCTGTTGTATTAGACGCTATATAAATAAAATTGAATTGAATTGAATTGAATTCTCATCCCGAAAACATCGGAGCAAATTTCAGGCGTTATTTGGATAAACTGAGCCCAGGTCGGGGATCTTAACGGTTACTTTTACGGCGGAAAAAATATTAAAACTTAATGAAGTGGCATATTAACAGCGCTACAGCTGAAATTAAAACAGCTTTTAGCTCTGGGCTTCCTGATATGGTGTGACGTATGTGCAAACGTAACTACGCAGTCGCTTACGTACCCGAACGTAAACCACGCAGTGACGTAGCAAGTGGTGTCCCAATCCCTAGGGAAGATTACAAGGGCCCTAACCCTGTGGCTTCATTTTTAGGGCTAGTGGTAGAAAGTAGGGGGTGTATTGGGATTGGCCTAAGAACGTATTTGTTGTCATCACCTTAACATCATATAGCGTATCGGATTGGGTGAGATCAATACATCAAAAGACATATGATTTGTATTATGTTTTTCTTTGTTTTTTTAATTGTAATTTTTTTTAAATTTTTTTTAAATGTACTCTATGGGCCTGATTTACTAAGATCCTAAATAAAGAGTACTAAATTGCGTGTGCACTGAAAAAGTTTGCACGTGCTGTTGTTGTGTGTTTTGCGGGTGATCAACTAAGAATGCTTGCGCAATTGATAACAGATGCAAACAGCAGTATTTAAATGAGGTGTTGCGTGTCTTAAGGTTTGCGCCATGGAGAGTCTGGATGGAAAGCAGGATAGTCGCAAGCGCAAAATTAAATTTGACGAGTTGGAGTTAGAGATATTAGTGGAAGAGGCAAATAAACACATTCATGAACTACAGCAAAGAAATTTAAACATTACCAAAAGAAACGCAATATGGGAGAAAATCTGCGATAGAATAAATGCAGTTGGTAAGACAAAAAGAACGGCAGATGAGGTTAAAAGAAGGTGGCAAGATATAAGGCGAAGAACTAAAGAAAAAGTGGCCTTTAATAAAACTTGTGCAACCATTTTTAAAATAGCATGCAGCAGAATAAAGACTCTCTCTCTCTGCGTATTCTTTGATTTTGGATGTCGCCTCCTTGCCACAATAACAGCAGCAGCAGATTAGCACCTTCCTTTCGAACGTATTAAATACAGACGCAATCACAATCCCCGCAATTACTTTTAGGCTTGGTAAATCTCATTGCTCGTGGTAAATGGACCAATTTGCATCTTCCCCTCTGGGGCGGGTACGCCCCATATTGATTATTCATCAGGGCAAAAGTACTAAATGAACAGCGTGTGCTATTTTGCGCATTTCAGAGACGCAGTCCTCTTTGCACGCTGTTAGTAGATCCACTGGCACTTTGGTTTGCGGGTGCTGTCAAGTTTGTACACGTTTTTACACACGCAAACCTTTAGTAAATCAGGCCCTATGAATTGAGATTGTATATTTGATTTTGTATTTTATTGTCTGCACCCCAGGAAGACTAGCTTTCATTTTGGCGTCAGCTAATGGGGATCCTTTTAAATAAACAAATAAAGAATGCCACGAGGCAAAAACATCATCAGTTGTTTAAGAGGAGCAGCTGCTTCTCATCTAACTGGGAAGGCCATTTTCAAACTATTTCAAATCCTTCAGTTTACAGTGATAGGATTATTTCGTTCCAGCAAGTTCCCCTGAAGGTCAGACTGTCGAATGTTAAGAGCAATAGTAATGACCAAAGAGAAGTTGTTTAACCAAAATGTGGAAACCAAATACAACGTATCACCAAACCTCACTCGTGGAGGTGGAGGAGTGATGGTTTGGCCTCGCTGGCGTCGTGCATTAATGGTGCTACTATGAATTGACAAAAATCATACTTTACCTATTACTTGGAGCTATTGTTGATAAAAGTGGCTTCACAAATTACAAAAAAGTTTATTTTTTTAGCACACTACTACTATATTTTGGCTTAGTTTTTGTCCAAAAGCTGAATTTCAAAAGCCCAGCGTCTGTTTTGTTCCCAGGATGTGCCCACAGGTCAGGGGGAAAGCTGGCTTACAGTAATGCCTGGAGAGAATGGAAGAAGGGCATTAAAGAGCACGGATACGCAGTGAGAGACACAACAACATGACAACAACCCCTGTAACATGCTGAGAGGTATTAAAGCCACAACCGACTAAAAGAGCCATATATCTCACTGCCCGACTGTGTCATTACGCTGCCTTAGACCTAAATCCCATCCGGGGACGGGGGAGCTGCACTCAGGTGAGATCTGCTTTCAGTCAAACATGACATCACAGGAGCAGCAGGACCAAAATCATGTTCTACCCATTCAGAGGTTTTCACTAACATGTATAACCTGTCCATGTAGCTGGTTGTAGGAATGGCCGATATTTTACCGTTCACGATATACCGTCAAAAAAATTCCCCACGTTAAGAATTTGTTGATATGAGCCAGAAAGAAAGAAAGAAAGAAAGAAAGAAAGAAAGAAAGAAAGAAAGAAAGAAAGAAAGAAAGAAAGAAAGAAAGAAAGAAAGAAAGAAAGAAAGAAAGAAAGAAAGAAAGAAAGAAAGAATTCCCGTTGATACGTGTTTGTGTAATAAACATGGCGGATCTGAGTCATTACAGTTTTGCAGTACAGGTGTAACTAATTTAATTGGTTTTTATTAATTACATTTAATTGGTGTAGTTTAGTAGTATTTAGTATCTTTTAGAGCAGTGTTTTGGCTCCAAAGACTGAATGTGGTGATAGATTTATAGTTACAAAGGTGGAGTTGAATTGGTATTTTTTTATCGTCATTTTTATCGTTATCGAGATAAATGCCAGAAATTATCGTGATACATTTTTTAGTCCATACCGCCCATCCCTAGTTGTAACACCTTCATGCATCACATCCACCAGTGTTGTCCGAGCAACAACAGAGCAAGCTGTCGAGTAAATATTAAATATATAAAAAATAATTAGCAATAGATTTCATGGCATCTTAAGCAGAGGAAGATTGTATATAATGTAACGTAAACATATTAGCTAAGTGAATAAATATTCTGGAGTGGTTAAAATAACTTACAATTGATGTCGGACAAATAAAAAGAAACTAGATTAATAATAAAACAGCGTTTCTCAATCAGCATGCTGGATCAAACTGTGAGGTTAATCAACCTTTGAACTTGTTTTGTCATTATGAAACTGTCACATGCTTGGCTGACAGAAGCCACATCAGCCACTTCCTGATCTACTCAGGTTTTTGGACTGTCTTGGTGACAGCTGACCACTGTAATGTCAAGACTCAATCACACGTTATCACTTCCACCCCATTGTCTACTGTCTAATTGTTTACTACCCATTGTTCACTGTCTAACCATTTACTGTTGACAGTCCTAATATGGTCATTTCCTGTCAAAGTTTTTTAATAAAAGCATCTTCTGGGAGGAGAATCTTGGGGAAGCTCAGGAGTTCTCAATGAGGGCCACACGTTGCCCTGCACTGTTGTTGCTCTCCCCCTCCTGCAGGAGTGCGCTAAAAACCCATTCCAAGGTAGTCTCTGTGTCTTTCCTCGTTATGAATTTATGTAATGTTGTTTTGAACCCAACACAAACGGAAGCCAAGTTCCAAGTTCGCCAAGTTTGGATTAGTTCCCGTTGTACCCTGACATAAGTAGTTCCAGTTTAACCCTGACGTACGTAGTTCCCGTTGTACCCTGACATAAGTAGTTCCCGTTGTACCCTGACATAAGTAGTTCCCGTTGTACCCTGACATAAATAGTTCCCGTTGTACCCTGACATAAGTTGTTTCCATTGTACCCTGACATGGGAGTTTATTCCCATCAATTCATGTATACTGTATATTCACTTAACTTTGAAAATTCCCAATTTTCCAACCTTAGTCTCAGTGACTTTGGTCCAGTTGCTCCGACACCAGCGATCATAAAGTGCTTTGAGAGGCCCAGTGTTGTAGCAGATCCACTTCACACGACCCCGTCCCGTCTTTAACTTAAGCTTTGTTTTCCATACATTAGTTCCCCAGAAACTGATGAACAATCACCTCACTCTGCTCATGAACTCCGGACATCTTTACTGACAAACTGAAAAACACCGTCCTGAACATCAGCCCAGTGCTCCATCAGTCTGGCCCAATTACATTACATTACAGTGGAATGATGAGACCAGATACAAAGACTGTGTTTAAATGCTAACCTGGTTCATAGCATTGGTCTTCAGAAGAACCAGGAAAATGACACTTCCTTCACTTCATTACAAATGGTGGAGAGATACAGTATAGACAGTAAACATCATTTTTAAATTCTCAAAGGATCTGCACACATAATACTTTCTACTTGATGAGGAAAGCTCAGCAGAGGCTTTTCTTCACGACAAAGCAATAAAAAAAAAGCCAATCATCCATCTCAGGTCTCAGTGAATTTACAGAGGAGCAGAACAGAGGGAACTCCCTGGATCTGCATCAGAGTTCAGTACAAATGCTGCACTGCAGAGAACCAGAGAAACCTGACCCAGGTTGGCGGATTTATGCTGGTGGGAACTAAGCTCTCAATCTGGATGCAGATTGTGGTATTCACCAACAATAGATAGATAGATAGATAGATAGATAGATAGATAGATAGATAGATAGATAGATAGATAGATAGATAGATAGATAGATAGATAGATAGATAGATAGATAGATAGATAGATAGATAGATAGATAGATAGATAGATAGATAGATAGATAGATAGATAGATAGATAGATAGATAGATAGATAGATAGATAGATAGATAGATAGATAGATAGATAGATAGATAGATAGATAGATTTATATAGTGATAGAGAAATATGTATAAAGACAGAAAGATAAAGATAGAGCGATAGATAGATGTAGGTCACGTACTCTCCTGCTTTCCACTTTGACATTAGTTTAACCCACATTTTTAGTCGTTTTGTATGAAAGGTGGCAGCTAAGAAAATTCCTGCAACTGTCCTTTTTTGCACTTTTTGTACAAATATAAAGATAAATCTACCTCACTTCCTCTGACAAAAGTCTGTTGGCCTTTTTGCTGCAAACACATCTTCCATTCTTACTCAAAACAGCTTTGATTCATGTCTTTTTGGTCCCTGACAAAGGTTTTTATTTGTTACCAACTAATACTAGAGCTATCCCAGCTAAGGACAGTTGACTTCAGTATGTGTTATACTTTCAACTTTAGAACTGAAACTGTTTCCCTTTCTTTTCCACTTGACTGTTGACTTATCTGCATGTGAATAGTGGCTACAAGACCAGAATATTGTCTACAGTTACATGTTAAATCAATTACTACTTCATTCCAATTTTTGTTCATGGTTACCAGTGAAAACTGTTTTCTTGTATTTCTTTCTTTGTCACCTGGAATATTTTTCTCTTTCTTCATGGAACCAAACGCACACACAGACGTTACTCATCTATTATGTTGTGTTTTGTGGGAATTTAAGGCCCAATGTTGACACGTGAAACATGCTACAACTCAGGATGTCTGTCAACGTGCATGGATGCGTTGGTGGTAAAGATCTGAGGGATGGATGGGTGTTGAATGACACTCGGCTACGACGAGACATCGCCTGGAGTCTTCAAGAATGTAGATAATTATTACCCGTTTTACACAAACACACCTTCCCACCAACGGGTTTAGACCTGCTAACAATTTGTTTCCATTCACCAATTTGACAGTTTTTCCTCCCAGAAGCCAAAATCTCTGGGAGCTATTAACAAAATAATTCTTCCTAAATAAATCTTCAGCTTTGCTTTAAAACAGTAATTTTTTTTTGTCCAGTTGCTAATTTGTTAGCATGTGGCTAATGTGTTAGCAAATATTGGCCTCTTCATAACGACAGCCGACAGAGTTAACGCTGCTTACTGAATGAAGATAGTTTGTCTGTTTTGGTCTCAACCAACAACCCTGGGAGAATATCTGACTCCTTCACTTCCAAGACTCCAAAGATTTACCAGCTCACTTGTCTTTCAGTGATGAAGACAGAGGATTATACAATTTAAAAACTACTCAAAATTGTGTTTTTAAGTACTTATCATATAACTGAGTACAGATTACACAGCGTGTACTGTGTGTTGTACAGTGGGCGGTGATTTGGCATCTATGGCACTAAGGCATTAATGAGAAGTTTTGGAAGTGAACGTGGATGTATGGTGTATTACGGGATTAAGAGCAGCTGCTATTTTTTTTGTGCTATAGTTGAAACTGCTGACCTGCATTGCATTTTGGGATACAATCTGTGAGTAGGATTTTCAGAAAGCAGTATCCTAACTGGGTATTAGTTTTGTTCACATACATTGCAGTAATAATTGCAGATTTTTAAAATATCTGCATTCTGCATACAATCAATCAATCCATCCATCCGTCCGTCCGTCCATCCATCCGTCCGTCCATCCATGCATCCATCCATCTGTGGGTGTATCACCACTAAATTCAATTAAATTGTACTTTATCAATACCCAAAGAGAAAATAGACTTCATGTTGGTAAAGTAGTAGCATTGCATGTGGTTTTGAAAACAACCCACTTCTTTTCCTCGATCATCTTATCCTCCATCACCTCCAAACCAGTTCACCTCTGTATCTGCTGATGTTGAACTGGTGTGAATGAAAAGTTATTGCAAGTACCATCAACACACACTGGAGGTAATGATACAGGTGATTAACCTCTAATAACATTCGTCCGTTTCTACAGCGGCTTCATCCTGTTCAGGGTCACGAGGGGCTGCAGCCTCTCCCGGCTGTAACCGCGGGAGAGACGGGGTACGACCTGGGGCAGGTCGTCAATCCATCCCCACAGAGGCAGATGAGACAAATAAACATGCCTCTTAAAACAACCCGCCCTCCTCGTACGTGTAACCCACATAAAAGAAATAAAGAATTAAATCCATTCAGCTGATAGAAATTACAGAGATGTTTTTTTTCTCTCACTGACTCAACGCGTCGTTGCATATCCACAACAACAGTTCCGAAACAACACATGATGCCGCCTGCTTTACCCATATGACCTCGTGGTTACTGGGGCGATGGGGATTCCTGGCGCAGAGAGCTACGCGATTGGCTGAGCCTGGAAAAGAGCTCTTAAATGGGTCAAAGCAGTCAAGTATCTCCACGGAGGTGGTGTGAGAGTGTGTGCGTCTCTCACTGTGTGTGATTATGCATGTAGACATCAAAGAAGATGTCATCGCTCCGGCTGTACACGCAGCCCGTCGCTAAAGCTGCTGTAATTACAAAGGCGTCCACCCACCCGATCTGTGTTTTCTTCTTCACGTCAGGTTCTTATGTCCTTCGTTATTTCATCAATTTTCTTGGGTTTTTTTTCCTGCATTTCCTCTCCTTCCTGATGTGTGAAAAAAGCAGCCCATCTGTGTGCGCTGGAGCCGTGGAGGCCGACACTGACCCCACATGGCTGCGTGAGGAAACGCTCTGCTGGGCTTTGAGACGGAGAGGGAGCACATCGCAGGGATGATGCAATCTGCTTCCATACTGGTGGAAATCGGCCTTGAAAGTTAAAGTTGTCGGAAACAGAAGGCCAGACTCCACAGTTACAGGAGCAGGTTTTTGTTCTCGTCATGCCACGACTGGTACGACTCGGATTCCCAGCAAAATCTGCAATATTTTTGAATTTATTTGGTTGAGTGTGTATATTTATTCAACAAAATGAAAGAAAAAGCATGTAGCACAACAATAAGGACTCCCATGATTCAAAAGTTTGAAGAATTTGTGTATGACTATCAGTCTCTTACGTCATTGACTGCGTTTCCATGCATCAATAACCCTTTTAAAACACAAATATTAGCAATAACCCGAATTTGCACGGCCATGTAAACACCAATAACCCCTTTGAATAACCCAAATTTGCTCATATTCCAGTTTTTAAAAACCTGAATGTGACCCCTGGGTCCCCTGGGTCACATTCAGGTTTTAATTACCATGTAAACAGGGATAACCATGTTTGCTCACGCATGTAAACGGAATATTCCGAATGTTTCAGTTTCCGGATTATTAGCAATAACCCGAATTTTGACTGCATGTAAATGTAGTCACAGACAAGAAATTTGGGCCCATTCTTACTCATATCATTGCGTCACTTTTGTTGGGTATTTGTTGGCATTTCAGTTGGTTCCAGGTCTGTAGTACTGTGGTACTGGCAAGTACTGGCGAATTCCAGTATCTCCCTTCTGGCTGTAGGTTTAAAATGCCTTTGTGCAAAACTAAAAGGGTATAAATGTAGTTTTGTCCCCTCAGCTATTAATGCACTAAATAGGACATGATTTCCCATCCTCCATCTAGGCCTATTTATTTATTTATCTATTGCAGGGGTCGGCAACCCAAAATGTTGAAAGAGCCATATTGGACCAAAAACACAAAAAACAAATATGTCTGGAGCTGCAAAAAATGAAAAGTCTTGTATCCGCCTTAGAATGAAGACAACACATGCTGCATGTTTATATATTAGTTATAACTGGGGGAAGATTTTTTTTTTTCATTATGCACTTTGAGAAAAAAGTCGAAATGTCGAGAAAAAAGTAAAATGTTGCGAAAAAAGTCGAAACGTTGAGGAAAGGAAAAAGAGAAGAAAAAAGAAAATAATTAGAATTAGAATGTCTTTATTGTCATTTGTACAGGTACAACGAAATTGGATGAAGGGAAGGGGAAAAAAAAGAAGGGAAAAAAGAGAGGAAAAAAAGGAAAAAAAGGTCAAACATTTTTTAAAAAGCTCCAGGAAAAAAAGGAAAAAAAGGTCAAACATTTTTTAAAAAGCTCCAGGAGCCACTAGGGCGGTTGCCGACCCCTGATGAAGGCCTATTTATTTATTTATTTATTTATCGATTGTAATGCTTATTCAATCTGGAGCATTAGTTTTGTTTGTCCGTCAATGTTTTGTTTTGTTATTCTCCTGTTTGTCTTGTGTCACTGTCACTGCACTGTATGGTGTTGTTGTAAGTTTCTACTTTTTACCTGCAAACAAATCCACCTTCGGGTATCAATAAAGTTACAGTACCTAACCTAACCTGTGTGTTCAGGTTCATTTGAAAGCTGGTGTGTTTGGGATGATTGTCCTGCAGTTTGACGCAGTTTCAACCAAGTGTTAGCTGTTGGTCAGACGCCCTCAAAGAATAAAGTGTTTTCCACTCAACGACTGCAAGGTGCCACCTCCCGTGGCGACAAAACCCCTTATCGCCCTCATCACTCCGCCGCCGCGCTTGACAGTGAGCGTGAGCCGTTTCTACTGAAACGCTGTGTTTGGTTTTCATCAGACTAACACGGTGCCGGACATTAAAAGGTCAAAGGCTCCAGTTTGGGCTGATCTGTCCAGAGGAAATTGTCCCGGAGGTCTCACATGCAGTTTCTCTAACCTGTCTAGACAAATCATTCTCGTCTAGTCTTCTTTTAATTAATTGTGCTGTCGTGGACTTTAACATTTAGCATGCCCAGTGACATCTTTGTATGAATTGGTATTTCTGCATGGAGCTCCATAGTATGACCCTGAAATAGATGGATCCATCGATTAACTCAACTGGAAGGTGAAAGTTTCAAACTCTAGATGTTGGATGTGTCCAGGGAAAAAAACTGTTTTAATTTGGTTTAGTCTCATCTGTGTGGTAGTCAGTACTGGAGATGAGGGGGGACGGCATCCCCCCCTGAAATAAAAACAGTTAAAATCACCCCCCCTGTAAAACTGCCATCCCCCCTTTCCATCCCTTATGTCATTTCATCTATGAATGTGGTTTTACTGCTATTTCAACATTTAGAGTCATCACCAGAAAAATAACTTATTTATTTGACAATTTTCACCTGTTTCAAGTACATTTTCACTTAAAATAAGTAGGAAAATCTGCCAGTGGGACAAGATTTATCTAAAAAAAATCTTGTTCCACATGCAGATTTTTCTACTTATTTCAAGTGAAAATCTACTTGAAACAGGTGAAAATTGTTGTTTTTTCCAGTGATGAGTCTTGTTTTAAGTGTAATGACATTTTTTTTACTAAAATGAGACATTTTAACTTGAAATAAGACAAATATTCTTGTTAAGATTTTGAGTTTTTGCAGTGATCCATTCTACTTATCCTGTGAAGGACAGAGTCATATTGATAAGTTCAGAAAAGTGTTTTTTATTGTTGTGTTTTGATGTATTTGATGTAAGCCCAGTGGATATTTAAAGCTTATAGAAGGCTGCATTTAACTGCTGCTATGTCATTCCTGCAGTATTTCTGCAGGTGTTTTGGTCAGTGCTATTATTTGTAATATATTATATTATTTGTAATCAGCACAAATTATCTGTCCCCATATGATAAAATCCACCATCCCCCCTGATTTTTTTTTTACAACTCGAGTACTGGTGGTAGTTAGGGGGTTAATGCATTAGAATCTGCCAGTTCTGTCACAAATTCAGCCTGCTGGGGTTGGGTTTACGGGGCTTAAAGGGTAAGGGTGCATGAGGTGCAAAGGTACCGCAATGCAGGCTTCCACTCTGGCACGTCTAAATAAGGCGCCAAATGTGTGAGTGTGTTTGTGTAATTGGCCTCCAACATAGTTGAGCTGAGACACCCAATCCCTGCAGAGAGAGCTGGAGCGAGGACAAGTCCTTAATGCAGCTCTCACTGAAGACAGTCGTCCTCACAGACGCTCAAAGTTACAAAAGTATCATAGAAAAAAGTTTCAGTGAGAACACCGATCGATCGACTTGTCCTAAATTCGCACAACATTTTTCTGTTTCAAGTGCGAGTGGGATGTTGTAGTGGGCTTTACTTGAAGTTGTCGGGGTGCTGGCTGAGGGCCAGGCCCAGGGTGTCCAGGGCATGACTGTGATGCTTCTGGGCACTGAGCAGCAGGGTCAGCAGGTGGAGGGAGTGCAAGTCATCCTCGCGGAGAGACAACGCTGCCTGCAGGGGCTCCATAGCTGCCGACACCTGAGAGGTGTAAATCCATTTTCAGATTAAACCAGAGACTCTTTTTCTCCTGTTGATTAAAAAACAACTACATCATTCTCTTTTATTTCTGCTTACCTGGCGCACAAGGGCCAACTGGAGAGCCAGGTACATGGAAATCTGAGCATCCTGAGCATCTAATGAATGAGCTCTGTGGAGGAATCACAGAATCCATGTATTGTGTCATAAACTAAGAAAAACTGGATGTCAGTGAAAGTAAAATGATGTTATGTAACATCCACAGAGTATATACTGTAATGTATCAGCAACAGATGGACCCACGGAAAGACAAACACAAAAAAATGTATTATGGTTTGTCAAAACAGACGTTGAGGGCAGCAGAAGCAGATTCAGGGGACACAGTCTCTGGAAATACAGTATATGTATGTATATATGTGCTTCTCAGGTGGTTCGTAGGGAGACTCAGATACGGTGGCCGACAAGGGCCAAACGCACTGCAACGGCCTAATGCGTCTCAGTTAAGGAAAACGGTTTCAAGTACAGAAACGATTCAAATTCACAAACTCAAAACGAGGTACAAAAAGAGGAACGTGGTGCAAATGAAAAAACGTTGATACGTCTAAAACCGGCATCTAATCCAACCAATGGAAACAGTTTTAAAAGATTAGCGTGTGCCACCTTCTCTTATAAAGACACTGAGCCGGTATTTTAAGTTTTAAGTGACAAGTTTGAGAGTTTCCAGCCTTTGAAGACTGGATCGTATGGGGGTCCATTTTTTACACGACTACAACCAACAACTGCCGTCTCACACTAAAAGATGTCACCTGAGTTATATCACTGATGCCCCGCCTTCATTGCAACCCCACCAAATTTACATGAACGCAGTGAAATAAACCTGATTTATTCAAACTTTACAGAGGATTTTTAAGCAAAACGTCACGTTAGTTTGGAGCACTTTGTACTCACATA
Source organism: Cololabis saira (assembly GCF_033807715.1). NCBI lineage: Eukaryota > Metazoa > Chordata > Actinopteri > Beloniformes > Belonidae > Cololabis > Cololabis saira. The sequence continues at coordinate 15,513,794 of NC_084603.1, forward strand.
GCTTAAGCGCCGTCACGCCAAACAGTTATGAAATCTAAACAAAGATACAAGTCTTGCAAAGTAGAATTGTTCCTGCATGACACGAACATTGGTTGATTTAGATCAGGGGTCAGCAACCCCTCTAGAGCCGCATGCGGCTCTTTAGCGCCACCCTAGTGGCTCCTGGAGCTTTTTCAAAAGTATTTGACCTTTTTTTCCTTTTTTTTCTTCTTTTTTTTCATTTTTTTCTCTTTTTTTCTTCTTTTTTGCTTTTTTTCCTTCTTTTTTATTTCCTTTTTTCACAAAATTTTGACTTTTTTCTCGACATTTTGACTTTTTTCTCGAGATTGTACTTCAACATTAATCTCAACATTTCCACTTTTTCCTCGACATTTTGACTTTTTTCTCAACATTTCCACTTTTTAACGAAATTTTGACTTTTTCCTCGACATTTCAACTTTTTTCTCAACATTTCAAATTTTTTCTCGACATTGTACTTCAACATTAATCTTGACATTTAGACTTTTTTCTCGACATATCGACTTTATTCACAAAATTGACTTTTTTCTCGACATTTCAACTTTTTTCTCGACATTTCTCCCCCAAGTTATAGCTAATATAGATACATACAGCATGTGTTGCCTTCATTCTAAGGCTTATACGAGACTTTTCATTTTTTGCGGCTCCAGACATATTTGTTTTTTGTGTTATTGGTCCAATATGGCTCTCTCAACATTTTGGGTTGCCGACCCCTGATTTAGATGAATCGAGCAAAGTTTTGTTTTTTAGTGCGATTTATGAAGTGAAAAACATCAAAGACTGGACCGAAATCCGAATGGGGTTGCAGAAAGTGAAGTTTATTTTCTTTGTGTCACATAAATCTCTGCTGAGTTCAGGCTTTTGTCGACGTTATCAACCGGCCTGTAAGTCTCCTGTGGCTCACGGCAGCGTCATCTCCTTCTGCCTGGTCTTTGAACATTCGTATTTAGGTGGAAATGGTAATTATGAGCTAACGAGCAAGCTAACGAGCAAGACTGTGTAGATTTGGAGGCCACTTGGAAACTGGTGAAGTGTGAGGTCAGCGTTATGGAGGATTTTTTGTGCCAAAATTAAATAAATAAATACATCATTAATTAATGTAATGTGTCATTAATTAATTAAATGCAGTTTTACATTTCATGATTCACACAACACGAAATCATTAATTAATTGTGTCATTAATTAATTAAATGCTGAAATAATAAATATATTTTTTTACTTAAAATTAATTGTATTTTAATTAATTAATTACATATTTAATTCTAATTTTAATTAATTAAAGACATTTAATTAATTAATGATATATTTCATTCCCATTTTAATTTATTAATGATGTATTTATTTATTTAATTTTGGCACAAAAAATCCTCCATAAGCGTGAGCTGATCAGTATGCATGTATACAAACACGTGTGGGGGGATTTCAGGGTCTGGGACGTACTTGTTCAGAGCCTGCAGAGCTTTTCTGTTGAGTTCGTTTCGCTCCTCTTTCAGAGTTGCTGCAGAGAGAACAAGATCAACTTCAGTTCAACTGGAGATCTTTGAATAATTGCTTAAAAGTGCAGCATCTCATTAAATCCATCCAGAGGTTCAGTTGTTTTTTGGTAATTAACAACTAGCAATTGGGTTGCCACCTTTCAGAAATAAAAATAAGGGATGCCCTGATTTCAGCAGCGCAGGCGCCAAAAAAAGGACATCCCCAAAACTTCTAAAATGTATAGAAATGTATTTATTTTATATGAAAAAACAAAACGCTTTGATTTATAGTTTAAAGTGCTTTTAATAGCATTGAACTTGCATGACTGTACAGACAGACAACCATATAGAAACTGAAATAGCCTCCTATGCTATGTATGTCCATATCAGCCAAGATGTAGAATATAGCCTACAGGTGAAGAATATGGTGTAAAAGTTAACTTATTTCAATAATTCAACTAGAATATGGTGTAAAAGTTAATTTATTTCAATAATTCAACTTAAAAGGTGAAACTAATACATGTATATTAAATAGTCTCATTACATGCAAAGCAAGATATTTTAAACCTTTATTTGTTATAATTTTGATGATTGAATTGTTTATTGATTTCATAATATATTCAAATTTTTTTTTTGATTTTTTATTTGGGGTTTTCATAAACTGTGAGCCAAATCACCAAAATTATAACAAATAAAGGCTTGAAATATCTCACTTTGCATGTAGTGGGAAATAATATATTTGTTTCCCTTTTAGTTGAATTTACTACAAATGAAGTTTTGCAATATATTCAAATGTTCCGACCTTCACCTGTATATTATATTATGACATAAATAAATAAGAGCATAATATGTGTCTGTATTGGTTTAATACGGAACGCAACTTTTAATTCCCAATTACGTAACAATTCCGTATTTCAAGGGACGGGCGGCAACCCTAACTAGCAATAAACACTTTTGGTCAATTTCACAGGAAGTCTTTACGAAAATCTTCAAAGGAACCAATATTTACCATTAGCTTGCAGTCATTTTTGTGAAGTCAAACTACAAACAGGATACACTACAAATCTGACTCGCTACTTCCCAGAGGTATCAAGTAACAAAGTACAAATACTTCGTTACCTTACTTAAGTAGAAATTTTGGTCATCTATACTTCACTGGAGTAATTCTTTTTCAGACGACTTTTTACTTTTACTCCTTACATTTTCACGCAATTATCTGTACTTTTTACTCCTTATATTTTAAAAACAGCCTCGTTACTCTATTTCATTTCGGCCTTTAAAAAAAAACTATCCAGTTAAATTGCTCCATCCGGATAGAGTGAATTTGGTTGTGGTTGTTTCAGATGTTCTTGTCCAGTTTTGTTCTTACATCCGTTCCCTCAGATTCCTGCAACTAAACTTGGATGTACATTCCAATAAAGGTTAGGATAAATGATAACATGCCTCTGAAGTTTGACTTTTTGCACCATTACAATACTTATAGGCAACTAGTCATCATATCTCCTGCTCTCTGAAACACATGTTAATGCTCAATAGTACACATATATTTTATTTATTTACTATTAATGACCACACAGCCAGGCTGGTGGAATTTGGTCTCTGCATTTAACCCATCTCTAGAGACTAGAGAGCAGTGGTCTGCCATATGAACGGCACCTTTATGCTTCTTTAATATATTTGCATTATACTAAGATACATTCATTTCAATGGCTTTTGTCCTTAATGGCTTTTTTCCCCCTTACATTACTTTTACTTTTATACTTTAAGTAGTTTTGAAACCAGTACTTTTATACTTTTACTTGAGTAAAAAACTTGAGTTGATACTTCAACTTCTACAGGAGTATTTTTAAACTCTAGTATTTATACTTCTACCTGAGTGATGAATGTGAATACTGAAGACACCTCTGCTACTTCTACATTAACCAGGTATGATGCCTTTAAGTGCAAGATTTAAATATGATATTTCCATGCAGACCAGTGTGAATATGAGTGTGTGTTTGTCTCCTCACCCTCGGAGGCCTGCAGGCTGAGACTCAGTCCCAGCGCCAGGTAGGCCCTGGGCAGAAACGCCCCCGCGTCCTCCCCCATGGACAGCACACTCCGGGACAGGGACTCCGCTTCCTTGTACTGCACACAAACACACACAGCCCTCAATCCTCTCGGGTGCTGCCAGCAAAAACATCTTAATACAGTCTCACATGAACAACAGTGTATAACTTTTCTCACTGTGTCATTGTTTACTTTGACAAACAGGGAATAATGAAGTGGTGAACATGAAGCAGGTCCATGATTTAACAGCTTGCAGATCCAGAAACACTTTCCTTTGGTCTCGTCTGTACGTGGGACGCCGTTCCAGAGGTCTTGTTGTTGTTCGGATGCAGTTTTGTGAACTTCAGCTCTCCATTTGTTCAATCTTTTTCTAATTATTATATATTTAGGGCCCGAGCACTTACAGTGCGAAAGCCCTATTGTATCTGTTTTCATTTTTCAGATGAAATGAGGGCCTTTTTTCCCCCTAAACGTGCCCCAAGAGTCACCAAATTTTGCACCAAGCCAGGCCTGGCGATAAATTTGATATTTAATGGTTTGCATTAATGAGCGTGGCCTAATGGCTCAACAGCGCCCCCTAGAAAACTTTGTGCCTCAAGCTCCACAATACGGTTTGACGTACATGCACGGAAATCGGTACACACCTGTATCATGTCGCAACTTAAAGAAAAGTCTCTTGGCGCCATGGCCGAAACCCAACAGGAAGTCGGCCATTTTGAATTAATCGTGTTATTTTGGTGCAATTTATTGCCATTCCTTCGGCAGTTAATTCAGCCCGAACCGTAACGTGCACCCAGGTGTGTTATACATCAAAATATGCGTCTCAATCCTGCAACGATGCGCATTACTTTTCTCAGTCAAAAGTGTCACCGTGGCGACGATAGACGCCAAAAAGCGCGCCCACCCTTCATCTGATTGGTCCATATTTGATAGTTCCTACTTTCTGCCAGAACTTTTGAATGGTTCGATATAAAGACTCGTGGGTGGTGTCATCGGACTCAGTTTTGAGTCCTTGAACAAAATTGGCATGAATTAGCCCCGCCCCTTCTTCTGATTGGTCAATATTTTCTGCTATAACTTTTCATAATCAATTAAGTAACAACAGCTGTGCTTAAATTTCCTCCACACCTTTCAAAATAAAAGCATATAGCTGCAACTCAAATAGACTGAAACAATAAGACTGACTGAACTAATTATGCAAAACAAAACACAAAAACATTGAAAATACAACATAGCAGGTAAGTGAGTAGCTCCCACCAGTCCCGCCGTCCGGTGGAGCTGATGGTTGACGGCGGTGGCCCATTTATGTAATGCCACACTGCACTATGGTCATAGTGTCTTATTGTGATTAAAACTGTAAGCTTCTTAGTGTCTCTGGCCTGCCATGATCTCCAGCCACTGACAGATGTGCCCCCTCCACTCGCCCGTTAGCTCCTCTTTTCTAATCCCAGTCCCTCTCGCCCCCTCACCCATTCTCTTCCTGCCTCCACGCTAAATACCACTGTTGTAGCTTTGCCCCTCCGGCCCAGATCGCCAGCAGCTGGAGCGTTACACGCCGCCGCCGCTGCGTGAAGTTTACACGGAATTACACGCCGCTGCCGCTGCCGCTGCGTGCAGTTTACACGGCTCCACGTCAGGGTGCACGCACAGGTCACGCACACTCGCTACCAGATGGAAAAAGGTCCTGACTATTCTCTCATTTCTTGTTTTTCTTTAACCCTTGTGCTGTCTTCGGGTCAAGGAATGAGGAAGGGAAGGAAGGAGGAAAGAATGAAGGAAGGAAGGAAGGAAGGAAGGAAGGAAGGAAGGAAGGAAGGAAGGAAGGAAGGAAGGAAGGAAGGAAGGAAGGAAGGAAGGAAGGAAGGAAGGAAGGAAGGGAGAAAACAAGGAAAGGAAGGAAGGAAGGAAGGAAGGAAGAGAGAAAAGAAAGAAGGAAGGAAGGAAGGAAGGAAGGAAGGAAGGAAGGAAGGAAGGAAGGAAGGAAGGAAGGAAGGAAGGAAGGAAGGAAGGAAGGAAGGAAGGAAGGAAGGAAGGAAGGAAGGGAGGGAGAAAAGAAGGATGGAAGGAAGAGAGAAAAGAAAGAAGGAAGGAAGGAAGGAAGGAAGGAAGGAAACAAGGAAAGGAAGGAAGGGAGAAAAGAAGGATGGAAGGAAGAGAGAAAAGAAGGAAGGAAGGAAGGAAGGAAGGAAGGAAGGAAGGAAGGAAGGAAGGAAGGAAGGAAGGAAGGAAGGAAGGAAGGAAGGAAGGAAGGAAGGAAGGAAGGAAGGAAGGGAGAAAAGAGGAAGGGAAGAAGGAAGGAAGGAAACAAGTGAAGGGAAGGAAGGGAGAAAAGAGGAAGGGAAGAAGGAAGGAAGGAAGGAAACAAGGAAACAAGGAAAGGAAGGAAACAAGGATCCATCCATCCATCCATCTTGAACTTAAATCACGTGACCCAAAATCATTTGAGCATTTGAACCAGAGACATTTGATGAAGTGGCTTCATGAAGAAACGATGGATGGATCAACCAGACTGTTCTGTCTCAGTCCAGTGACCTGAGACCGTACTGTGATCGTGTTGTCAGAACCTCAGAGATCTACGGGATTAACTAGTCCTCCAGGTGGAAGTTTGGAGAGTTTGGTGACCAGGACGTGGGGCTGAAGAGTTTGGTCGGCCCAGATATTGGGGGCCGTGTCCATGATACATGTTGTTCGTGTCACCCACGCCCCTGCTTGGACTGGACTGGGCGTCCTGGAGTCTTTAGCTCTGATGAGCTGGTGTTTTACGACCCCCTTCATAGCTTTCACGACGAGGGAGGTGTGAGCTACGGGTCGAGCCGCGGGTCAAAGGTCGTTCAGAGCTCTGGTTCAGTTCTCTCTGGGGACGGGGATAATTGCGGAGGGTCTCCATAGATGGGGAACTACGCTCGGTCCAAAGAGGGATCTAATTTGTGTTCACTCGTATTTCCTACAGGATTTTGGGTTATGCTAAATAAATAACAGCATGGCTAAAATAACACCCACTATGGTCAGATTAGTTCAGTTCATTAAGATAACATTTGTTTTTCATTTCATTTTATTCTTTATTTCATTCAAAAATAAATAAATAATTCAATACAAATACAAATACAAATGTTCTTAAATTGTGAATGAAAAGGGAGCAGAAAGAAGAAGAATCTTATCTGATCTGCCCCTTTTTCCAAGAAATAACTTCACAAATAACATAAATTAAAAATACTACTAATAAAAAACAACAACTAAGTGAATAAAAAAACTAAAATTAAATAAAATTAAAATAAAATTAAATTACCGCCGTCTATGGGTATGTCAATCAAATTAAAACCTGTATGTTAAGGAAATATAATGAAAAATGTTGAGTTTGATTGACATACCCGTAGGCGGTGGTAATTTTATTTAATGTTATTTTAATTTTATTTTAGTTGTTTTTATTCACTTAGTTTTTTTTTTTTTTTTTTTTTTTAATTATTATTAATTTATGTTATTTGTGAAAGGGGCAGATCAGATAAGATTCTTCTTCTTTCTGCTCCCTTTTCATTCATAAGTTAGGAACATTTGTATTTGTGTTTGTATTAAATTGTTTTGTTTTTTGAATGAAATAAAGAATAAAATGAAATAAAAATGAACTAACATATTTCATTATATTTACTTAACATACAGGCTTTAATTGTTCATTTGAATGTAATGTTTGATTTGGATTCTTTGTTTTCTTTATTCAGATTGTTCCATAAACTGATTCCTTTCACAGAAACACAACGTTCCATCAATTTAGTCCTGAATCTTGTTTTTTTTTTAAATATCTGTTCCTTTTAAGTTATACTTGCTTTCTCTTTTTTCAAATCTTTTCTTAATGTTGATTGGTAAAGTTTTTTTTTATGAGCTTTAAACATAATTTGCAGAATACTATAGTGTACTAGTTTTCAACAATTTTAACTGAAGGAATAATGGATTTGTTGGATCTCTATATCGTTTTCTACTGATTATTCTTATGGCTCTTTTTTGCAGAATGAAAATTACAGATTAGAATATAACAGGAGACGGTATCTATCTATCTATCTACATGGCTGCACTGAGAAATGAGCTTGTGCAAGTGCTTATTGGGCAAAGTCTCTCTTGGTATGACTCAACTGTTGGCTCCTTCTGACAACTGACTGAGGATCTGGAAATATACCGAACAGATGCCTACAAAGCACGGGAAGGCTATAAAAAGCAAATACTTCCAGGGCGCAAATGCCCACTCCGAAAAGTCACTTGGAAATGTTAGTTAACAGCAACTGCAGAGGTCGAGCCCCGATCTGGGAGGAGGAAGAGAAAAGGCTTAAGTTTCACGTGGCTGCAGAGGAGCAGCATGAGGCGTGTCATTCCAAGTCCTCCATCACCTTCAGCATTAGATATCAGAAAATCTGCCTTTCAAAAGACATTCGGAGCCTCTTTGACTCGTTTAAGCCTCTCTAACAATAACTCCCGAGGCGCCCGGCTTTACTTTCTGAAGAAAAGGAAAGTAAATCCCAACAATTCAACTGAGAGTCAATTCTATATGTGGAGCTGTTACGTAAAACTGGGTTTTCCAACCTTTTAGACTTTATAGCTGCACTGATGTGTCAAGATACGGCTGATAGAGCTTTGGGCTGTGTATAAACGTTGTGCTGATGTATACGTGTACCCATGGTGATGCACATGTGAAAACCAGAGCATTATGGTGATGCACATGTGAAAACCAGAGCTTTACGGTGATGCCATGTGAGCATCTTCAAGGGTTGTGGGATATTCACAGTCAAGATGACACGTCGTGTTTTAACCCCCACATTGGGAGGAGGGTTTAGGTGGGAGTCTAAAACCAGGATCTCTTTTAACCGGCTACATCACCATGGTAACCAATGATGAACTTTAACTGATTTAGATTCTTTTTTAACGGTATGCCATATCAAATAATAGTGAAATTCAAAATATTAACAAAATATGACATTAAAATATCATCAGATTATGTTAGTACAGGGGTCGGCAACCCAAAATGTTGAAAGAGCCATATTGGACCAAAAACACAAAAAACAAATATATGTGGAGCCGCAAAAAATGAAATGTCTTGTCTAAGCCTTAGAATGAAGGCAACACGCTGCATGTTTCTATATTAGTTAGAACTGGGGGAAGATTGTTTTTTTCATTATGCACTTCAAGAAAAAAGTCGAAATTTCAAGATAAAAGTCGAAATGTCGAGATTAAGAGATGTTGAAGTTCAATCTCGAGAAAAAAGTTGAAATGTTGAGATTAAAAAAGAAAGGAAAAAGGAAGACAAAAAGAGAAAAAAAGGAAAAAAAGGAGAAAAAATGGAAAAAAGAAAAAAAAAAGAAGGAAAAAAAGAAAAAAAGAGAAAAAGAGAAAACAGGGAAAAAGAAGAAAAAAAGGAAAAAAAAAAGGTCAAACATTTTTGAAAAAGCTCCACAAGCCACTAGGGCGGCGCTAAAGAGCCGCATGCAGCTCTAGAGCCCCGGGTTGCCGAAACCCGTGTTAGCATCATCATTTAGCATCATCGGTTGACGCTAAAATAGCGTGGATTATGAAATTCAGATTCAAATTTTAAAAAATACTAAAAATATTAATTTTATTGGTTAAACCAGGGGTTGTTTAGAGCGGGGATCCTCAACCGATGGGTCCGGAACCCAAAAGTGGGATGGTTATTAGAGAATGACTCCATCAGAGATATAAGTACGTGCCCTGGAGTTACAATAGGTGGCACTTTTATCTTTATTTCACTTGCGGTACGTTGAGGAGGTGCCTCTCTTGCCAGGTGGCACGTGGAGGGAATGTGAGACAACTGCACTTTCCAAAGGTTCAGCCCACGATTCAACACCAGAGCCAGATTAGTGTGCAACCTCATGTGGTTTAGGTTGGCCAAAGCAAAGCGGGAACCGGAAAAATGTATTAAAACTCTGGGCTGTAGTTATGAGTCTGACTTTGACTCTGAAATCAAGCGTTTATTGAGACGAGGGGGACAAAGAACCCCTCAGAAAACCTATGGTACCCCTTTTCCACTAAGCTGGTTCTGGGCCAGTTCTGGTGCTGGTTCACAACTGGTTCAACTTGTGAATCAGCTGAGAACCGGTTTGCTTTTCCACAGCTCGGGTGTTGAGGGGAGCATCTCCGCCCCCTCCGCTTACGTAAGCGGTTCTTTCTTCTAGCCCAGCAAAGAGTTGGTGCTACTTTGGAACCGGTTTTTTCTTGCCCGGAGCCAGTTCTTTGTCAGTGGAAACAGAAAGACCGGTTCCAAACTCAGTACTGGCCTAGAACCAGAACCAGAACCAGCCCTGGAACCGGTTTGGTGGAAAAGGGGTATGAGTGATGTCACAGAGAGTTTTTCTGGCTCTTTTAATACCGTATATGGGTGTAGTTCGGTATAATGCAGGGGTCGGCAACCCGCGGCTCTAGAGCCGCATGTGGCTCTTTAGCGCCGCCCTAGTGGCTCCTGGAGCTTTTTCAAAAATGAAATTTTTGGAATTTTTTTTCCCTTTTTTTCTTCTTTTTTTCGCTTTTTTCTTCTTTTTTTCTTTTCTTCCTTTTTTCTCTTTTTTTCTTTTTTTCCTTCTTTTTTTCTTCTTTTATCTTTTTTTTTTCTTTTTTCCGTTTTTTCTTTTTTTCTTCCTTTTTCCTTTCTTTTTTAATCTCGACATTTCAACTTTTTTCTCAAAATTTTTACTTTTTTCTCAACATTTCGACTTTTTTCTCGAGATTGTACTTCAACATTAATCTTGACATTTCGATTTTTTTCTCGACGTTTCGACTTTTGTCTCGACATTTCGACTTTTCTCTCGACATTTTTTTCCCTTTTTTTTCTCTTCTCTTTTTTCGTTTTTTTCTCTTTTTCTTCTTTTTCCTTTTTTTCTTCTTTTTTTCTTCCTTTTTCATCTTAATATTTTGACTTTTTTCTTGAAATTTTGACTTTTTTCTGAACATTTCGACTCTTTTCTCGACATTTTTTTCCCTTTTTTTCTCTTCTCTTTTTCCGTTTTTTTCTCTTTTTCTTCTTTTTCCTTTTTTTCTTCTTTTTTTCTTCCTTTTTCCTTTCCTTTTTAATCTTAATATTTTGACTTTTTTCTCGAAATTTAGACTTTTTTCTCAACATTTCGACTTTTTTCTCAAGATTGTACTTCAACATTAATCTTGACATTCAGACTTTTTTCTCGACATTTCAACTTTTTTCTCGACATTTCGACTTTTTTCTTGAAGTGCATAATGAAAAAAAAAAATCTTCCCCCAGTTATAACTAATATAGAAACATGTAGCATGTGTTGCCTTCATTCTAAGGCTTATACAAGACTTTTCATTTTTTGCGGCTCCAGACATATTTGTTTTTGGTCCAATATGGCTCTTTCAACATTTTGGGTTGCAGACCCCTGGTATAATGTGTGCCTGTCATGTGACCAGTATACAGGTGGATATCGTGTGCTGGTCATGTGACCAGTATACAGGTGGATAACGTGTGCATGTTCACCCAATGCAGTTGACCGATGCAGATTTTAGCAGCAAGCAGCGGCAACGAAGGATCCTCCGGTCTCATCCTGGCACACTCTTTAAATACAGACACAGCACCAACCCCCTGAAACACACACACACACACACACACACACACACACACAGAAATGTCAGTAACAGTTTGTGATTCTTGCACACGCAGCGGTCCATTATCCTGCAGCCGCGGATGACGTGGGTCGCGTTTAAGCGAGTGTATTAAACCTACATCAAGCGTCCTTACACGGCTCTAATAGACCCATTTAGGCACACAGTCACTTAACACATGTAGGTCAATCATTAATGGACCACATGCACGCGCACATGTGCTCTCACACACACACAGACACACACACACACACACACACACACACAGGGGCCGGTCCTAAATAGCAAGCGGACGTGACGACGGCGAGGCGGCCCCCCTCTCCTTCTAGGGAGCAGACTATTTCTAGAGTTCTCCATTGATCTGCAGTGTCACTTTATCCCGCAACCCAGATCAATGTTTCTGTCACACACACACGTACGCATACACGCCCTGGGAGTAAGTTCACCTCGTTTTAAGGTCTCCAAGTATGTAGATTTTGAAATTAAGCCTCCATACAGTTTATGCACGGCTCAGATAATGAAGAAATTCACTTTTTCTGAGTTGCATTCACGGCATCTGTGAGGCTGTTGAGGACGAGCACGGCGGTGCAGAGGGCAGAGGATTGGCAGGGGATGGATGTCTCCTTTGGGTGCGGTGCGTGTGTGTGTGCGTGTGTGTGTGTGTGAGGCTCTACTGATGATATATTCGGAGGAATGAGCTCACCTTCCCGGCCGCCATGAGTGACAGGCCCAGCTGGTGCCAGAGGTGGAACTCGTTGAATGAAAACTTCATGGCTCGCTCCAGACACTGCGAGGAGGAGATGCACAGATACGTTACGCAACTTTTTTTTGCACGAGTGGGATGTGGAGGTTCAAGTGGAGAAGCGAAAAACGCTCCTGAACCTGCTTGATGCCACATTTTTCCTCCTTTATGGAGTCATTTAGCCGCGCTGGCCGTGTTCTAGGTCACATCTTTTGAAGGTGGGAAGTGCTTGTCAGGCGCCGGTCACCACCCACCTGTGCGCTGCCTCAGATACGCGTGGGTTAGCCGCTCAGTCAGGTGTTGTCAGTACTCGAATTGTAAAAGAAAATCAGGGGGGATGGTGGATTTGATCATATGGGGACAGATAATTTGTGCTGATTACAAATAATATAATATATTACAAATAATAGCACTGACCAAAACAGCTGCAGAAATACTGCAGGAATGACATAGCAGCAGTTAAATGCAGCCTTCTGTAAGCTTTAAATATCCACTGGGCTTACATCAAATACATCAAAACACAACAATAAAAAACACTTTTCTGAACTTATCAATATGACTCTGTCCTTCACAGGATAATTAAAATGGATCACTGCAAAAACTCAAAATCTTAACAAGAATATTTGTCTTATTTCTAGTTAAAATGTCTCATTTTAGTAAAAAAAATCTCATTATACTTAAAACAAGACTCATCACTGGAAAAAACAACAATTTTCACCTGTTTCATGTACATTTTCACTTGAAATAAGTAGGAAAATCTGCCAGTGGAACAAGATTTATCTTCTCATTAGAAGCAAAATAAATCTTGTTCCACTGGCAGATTTTTCTACTTATTTCAAGTGAAAATCTACTTGAAACAGGTGAAAATTGTTTTTTTTTTTCAGTGAGGAGTCTTGTATTAAGTGTAATGAGATTTTTTGACTAAAACTAAAACTTAACTAAAAATGAGACATTTTAACTAGAAATAAGACAAATATTCTTGTTGAGATTTGGAGTTTTTGCAGTGTATAATCAAACTTAAAAAAATAATGGATAGAAAACCAGTCAAAAAAATCTCATTACACTTAAAATAAGAGTCATTACCAGAAAAATAACTTATTTGACAATTTTCACCTGTTTCAAGTACATTTTCACTTGAAATAAGTAGAAAAATCTGCATGTGGAACAAGATTTATCTTCTCATTAGAAGCAAAAAAATCTTGTTCCACTGGCAGATTTTTCTACTTATTTTAAGTGAAAATCTACTTGAAACAGGTTAAAATTGTCAAATAAGTTATTTTCCTGGTAATTACACTTTACATTTTAAGTGTAATGAGATTTGTTTGACTAAAAATGAGACATTTTAACTAAAGATTTTTTTTAGATAAATCTTGTCCCACTGGCAGATTTTCCTACTTATTTCAAGTGAAAATTTACTTGAAAGAGGTGAAAATTGTCACATTTTTCTGGTATTATTTTTCTGGTGATGACTCTAAATGTTGAAATATCAGTAAAACCACATTCATTGATGAAATGACATAAGGGATGGAAAGGGGGGGTAGCAGTTTTACAGGGGGGATGATTTGGACCGTTTTTATGTCAGGGGGGGATGCCATCCCCCCTCATCTCCAGTACTGGGTGTTGTCAGTCATGCAGAAGCGAGCTAAACCAGGAAAAGGTCTGCCTGATATGATGACTAAATAACATACTCTTACTGGAGAAGCTCCCGATCATGTGGCATGCCGACGGAGATGCCACGCTGTGCACGGCTCCGGCGTATCATCTGCCCTCGCCGGGATCTAATTAAATTAGAGGGCGAGGCTACTGATAACTGACGTTAGTCCCGGACAGCGTTGTTGAGATTTTTCTCAACAGTGGGGGGATTTTTATGTTTAATGGAAAGCCATGTGACGCCGAAACTGTTTCTGCTAATGGATGGCAGTGCTGACCCTTGTTAGCGCAGCTAAATGAGGCTCCAATCCATGACAAATCCCAGTTTAACCCCGGGGGTTAATGTGCCGCGCTAGAGCTGGGGGTCGGCCAAACTGTAATTTGGGAAAGTCAAGTGGAGACTGGGATCAAAGTTAACCATAAAACAGAACTTATGTCATCTGGACGGGTGATGGGACGGAGGCCGGTTGAATTTCAGACACTTCGAAAGGTTTTCAGTTTTATTTCTGTTCACCTGTGCATGTCAGATAAAATTCATACAAAATATAAAAGTTAAATAAACTAGTAAAGCTTTTAGTGACTGCTATAATTCAACTCATTCATCCCCAGCAACTGTTGTCAACATTTAGGGACTGGTTGAACTCACCGGGGGACAAAGTCCTAAAGATATGTTCTGCAGTTTAACTGAAGGTCACCGGAGTATCAGAAAACAAATATCTGTCCTCCTGATACTGAATATCCTGATGGAGCGACCGACGCGGCTTCACCTGCTCTTCCAGGTCCAGTCAATGCCAAAGGGAGAACATTTTCAGTTTCCTAGTTGACCACCGGGGGCTGAACATCTCTATTAATCTACATGGTAAACTGCCCAAACTATGAAGCAGGAATAAATATATTTACATCAGTTTAAGCTCCATAGCAACAATTCTTTTTTTTTAACCACATCAGCTAAAATTATTTAGAACAACAAATTTATTAAGAATAAAGGTCTTTTGACTGGTGGTTGGCGTAGCAAAACCAGCCGTAACTAGTTTTGAAGCAGCTGGTTTGAGGTGAGACTGTCACGTCAGATCACTTTAAGACGCTTTGGAGTGGAATACTGGACAACGTTATCCAAGATGAGTGGTGCCAGAGCCGGGACCCGGAAGTGGGAATCCCAGTGACTTGGCTTGGGACATCCAGCCCCAGCTAAGTGACCACAGCCAGCCTAGCACCAGCGACATGTGACCAAACGATGGCTGGTCCTAGCTAACACTGTGTCCTAACTACATGCGATGCAACCGAGCATCAGCGACAAAATCAATTCCATTGCTTTAGTTTTTATTGGACTGTCCTAACTGGCCGCAGCGACGCAGCGCTGCGCAGCGCGATGCGACGCAACGTTTTGAGCTGAACATTTGTCGGACACCCTGCTTCTATTTTCTTCCTGTCGCTCGTGTTGAAAGCCGGTTGAAAGCGCTGTAGGAAACAGTCATGATGAGGAACGGCTGATCCAGTTAGTTGAAATGAGAAGTTATCTCTATGATTCCTCCTCATTTCACTACAAAAACCTCAGTAAAGTGACAGCTGCTGGAGGGAGATGGACAGAGAGCTGGAAGTTTCACAATTTATTATCTAAAGCTTGTGTCTTTTTCATTTACCTTAATGTGATAGCAAGTCTCTGCTTAGCGAGAGACTGAGCAATGGGAGTCGCTCGCTTCGATAGTCTTCCAGCCAATCAGCGCGTCGCGAGGTGCTGCCACTTTAGGAGCGCATGTAGTGCGGTAAAACGCGAGTTTCAGCTGTCAATCAAAATAACGTGGAGGCCCATAACGCTTTCAGTGTGGACAGAGAGCGTCCGATGTCACGCAGTGCGATGCGATAGTCGGACGCTCGCATGCAGTTAGGACGCGGTGTAAGGTTGTTCTTTCAGCTCTGGGAGCACCTTGTTTTCAGACGCCATCTTGGTAGCAACATTTGCAACAAAGATGTTTAGACAGATTTGATCAGAGTCATTGTAAAGTAATATTAATTAGCATCACAAGCTTAGCAAAAACTAAGCGTGCCATGCTAAAACACAGACGTACTGCCCAGTAGCTACATAGTTGTACAGCTTAATCATCCCTGTTGTGCTACAACTAACCCCCACCTGCAGATTATAACCAAAAGACACGTCGTCGTCAGGTAACATTATCGGCTCATTAGGTCACTGTTGCCCTGGATTCAGAGACAAAAGGTTCTTCGTTAGATTATTAGATGTGTTAAAGGAGCTGTATGTAAGAGCAATAATAAAACGAATCATAAAATGACCCCGATATGTCAACAGACATTTTAAAAATCATGTTCATTTCAAATACTTATGTCACTGACAACAGCACTCAAGCCAGGATATTCCAGTTTAAAAAGAGGAGTTGCAGCCCTCAACTGATGTTTATGTTGTCATTTTTTTGTTTTGGCCTGAAGCTCCACCCTCCACCTATCTCCCAATCACCAAGTCAGTATTGTTTCTGAAGCTCCACCCTCCACCTATCTCCCAATCACCAAGTCAGTATTGTTTCTGAAGCTCCACCCTCCACCTATCTCCCAATCACCAAGTCAGTATTGTTTCTGAAGCTCCACCCTCCACCTATCTCCCAATCACCAAGTCAGTATTGTTTCTGAAGCTCCACCCTCCACCTATCTCCCAATCACCAAGTCAGTATTGTTTCGGCATCCGGGTTGCCAGCTCGGCTCTAATTATCGCAGCCATGGCAGCCTACGTTCCTGCTGCATTCTGCAGCCTACCTGGCAACCTCTGGTCGGGGGGAGGAGGGGGAGGGTACACGCCGCTCAACAATATTTTGAAAGTGACTGCAGTACCAGTTTTGGACATTTCTTACAGACGGCTCCTTTAAGTGATGAAAACACTGTTTGCTTTGAATTCCTGAATTCCAGTACGATTCTGACCCCGGCCCATGGCTCGATACTGAGTACTGACCCAATAGCTAATGTTATATATATATACATGTAGATTTAACAACAAATTAAACGATCATTTTATTAATAAAACCATTAAATAAGGACTATATACTTAAAAAAACAAAGAAATCCAGGATCTAAACTTGACATTTGAACACATTGGAGGCTCAGACATCCGTCGTAAAGCCGAACTTCTTTTAGCTGACTTCAGACTCTGTGACTAAGCGCTTATGAAGACTCTTTTACCTCGTGCTGCATGGCGCCATGTTGCAGATGGGTGGAAAATAGGCAAACAGGCCATGGAAGCTAATTAGCTTTAGCCAATCCCTACCAGAGTAGATGGGGAAATGTCAGCAAATGTTTGCAGCGAAATAGCTCCGTAGCAAAAGTGACGACTGATGAGGACGTGATGATTGCTAGTCGGCTAATTCTGTTTTATATAGTTTAATCTGATGTGGTAAAAAAAAAAGTAGACTTGTCACGGATACAAAATCAGCTTTAGAACCCAAAACAGGCTGGAAATCTCTTTGTTTCTGCTGCAAAATTGGACATTTTGACTTAGTTTTGGAGTCACCCCCTTGTGGTCAGTCGAGGGATTGCAACTTCCGTGTCGGCTTTAACTCCGAAGGTAGAAATTCAGCGATTGTTCCAACCTGGTGACAGTGTTGCCAACTTAGCGACTTTGTCGCTCGATTTAGCAACTTTTCGGACCCCTATAGCGACTTTTTTTCAAAAAAGCGACTAGCGACAAATCTAGCGACTTTTTCTGGTGTTATTGGAGACTTATCTGGTGGCCAGAGCAGAGCAGAGAGGAGACACTCACCACTCCGCGTCCAGACTGCAAATGAAATGCGCTTGCGAAAAGCCGCCGCTGGCTTGCAGAGCGGGATGTAAATGTAAACGTTTCTTTTTTCTTTTGGGTCACTTTGCCGGTCCCAAGCCCGGATAAAGGAGGAGGGTTGGTTGTAGAGCTAGCAATTTCACCCTACATAACAATATTTTGATTAAATTTGCTGTTATAACATTTAACAATACAGGACAAAACCGATGTGTGTAATGTGGATCTAGACAAAGCATTAAAATCATTAAATGTTGTTAATTTGTAGTTCTAAACATATTAAGGGTGTTTTTTACTCACTTTTGTCTCTCCCACGACGTTATTCCTCTCTCCTACAGCGTCCATTACAGTTAAATGCAAATTGCCAATTATGCAAATTAGGCAATGACGTCATTTAGCGACTTCTAGCGACTTTTGGGACAGCCAATAGCTACTTTCCTTACTGAGGAGTTGGCAACACTGCCTGGTGACTCAAAACTGGAAGTCGTGAGGCAGCATTATGTAACTTCCTGTGCTAGCTGTCAGAGCAACAAAATAATAGTTTCATCTTCATTTTACAGTTAAGAACATTTTGTAGAATAACATAAAGTCGCACTGTTGTGAAGCAGTTTCATTTCCTAGTTTTTGGATTCTGAATATCTTATGAATTATGAATTAGACTTTTTATTCAAAACTTTAACCTCTTCTTATATTGCTCAATGAAATCCAGAGACGTAATAATACAGAGACGTTATTCACATCAAGGTAAAATCTGATACCCGAGCAGACCGCTTACATCTCACGGCTTTATTAATGCTGCGAGAAGTTTTGCCATCAATCAATGTGAATCACATTCCCCACATGCAGGATGGATGGCACCGACTGGCTCGCATTTAATTTAGAATAAATGCTCAAACTGGCCTCATCGGCAAATCAATCCCCCGGTGCAGGGAGCAACTACCTGGGTGTGTGTGCGGTCGTGAAATGACTGATGCCGTCCGGGCACCAGCCAGACGTACAGACAGAACTAATCTGAGACAACGTCTCCAGTCTCCACCTCTCCAGCCTCCCACATCTGGCTAGAGGTCGTTCTAGGGGAGGCAGCTGAGCTCCAGAAACAAGGGAAGGGAGGTGGATTGTGAGCTGCAGGAGACGGGAGAAGCAAAAGAACACAAACACGATACAGGGGGGATGCAGCTGCGGGTAACAAAACTTCAAAAGTTCGGGAGCGTTTTAGCCTGGATATGGCGAATAAAAAGATTACTTGCAAGGTTTGCAAAGCAGACCTTGCTTATCACGGGAGCACGTTGATAATGTACGAGCGTTTGAAGAGAAAGCACGTCGGAGTGTTGAACGAAACGGACTCGCCTTGGTAAGATATTAAGCGTATTTTGGCTTTAAAAGAGAGCTTTAACGTTATGCCTGACTGTGCCTGACAAAAGTATTTTAAATTAAATGCATGCAGACCGATGAAGAGCCACCATGGACCCCTTTCTTCAAAAGAAGCAGACGTGTTCCTGCAACAGGAGACTGCACTCACTGATCAATAACTGCAGCTGTATGGGCTCAAATTAATGCTCAAAACGTTTGTAGCTTTGTATCTACAAGTACAAATATGTTTTGCAAGTGCAAATATTTTTTTCACGCGCACAAAATATTTCTACAAGTACAAATATTTTTTGCACACGCACAAAATATTGCTACAAGTACAAATATTTTTTGCACACGCACAAAATATTTATACAAGTACAAAGTTTATTTACAGATACAAAATACTTTAACAAAAATAAGAAAAATAGAGAAACATATTCTCTCATTAACAGAGCATATTTTACATTTTTATACATTACATTACATTTTATTGTGATTGTTATTTTATTGTCTGAAAAATGGTTAAAATATGTTATTTTGTTATTTGTTTTGTTGATAAAAAAATATGTCTCTATTTTTGTGAGGGGGGATATATATTTGTTTTTATAGCTGATATAACATGAATTACTCCTATGTGGGATCAATAAAGTTCCTTTTTTTGCCGTCTGAGAAAATTAAATATATTATATTTGGTGCCTAACTGTTTCCCAAGTATATTAGTGCGTGTGTGAATGAATAAATGAGACATAAAACGTAAATTTCTTTGTAGAAAGGCGCTTTATGAAAATAAGTCCATTTACTTGTATTAGTTTGCAGCGCAGTCTTGAACATCCAATATGGCGGCGACGTCAGTAGGCGATGCAATGTGCTGATTGGCTCTCCAGAAACGCTTTGAAACCCGTGCCAAAGATCGCTGATTGGCTCTTAGTTTTGACACGTCAAAACACTGCCATAATTCGCCATAATTCGTAGTTGTAAAAAAAAGTTTGTAGCTTTTGAAAAAAAGTTTGTAGCTTTTGTAAAAAAGTTTGTAGCTTTTGTAAAAAAAACTTTGTAGCTTTGTAAAAAAACTTTGTAGCTTTGTAAAAAAACTTTGTAGCTTTGTATCTAGAAGTACAAATATGTTTTGCAAGTACAAATATTTTTTGCAAGTACAAATATTTTTTGCACACGCACAAAATATTTCCACAAGTACAAAGTTTATTTACAGATACAAAATACCATGCTCTCCATGGTTGATGCTGATGGGTTTCAACCCCATGGTTTCAACAAATGATGCACCTGTTCAACCCAGAGAACGTCCTGCCATCCAGAACCCATTTCACCCACTTGATGGAGAAAAAATTAGAGATGTTTTATTTTATCATTTATTTTTTATATAACACAATTGCCTGTCCTTAAAAAATGAAAAATAATGGACAGAGGTTTATTTATTTATGGATTTATGTCTATACTGACTGATTACTGTGCCTGTCCTTGGCTTTTTTATTTACTTTTTGTATGAACAGCAGCAAAATTGAATAAAATATCTATTTTTCATTGAAGTACCCATCTTTCTCGTGTTTATTATCATTTGCCACATAATTAAAGCAACCTCATACTAAATTTAAGAAAAAATTACTAATTATCCGATTAATCGACTAATCGATGACTAGTTGACTATTAAAATAGTCGTTAGTTGCAGCCCTATTTAAAATGCATTGTTTTTTTCTAAAATGTTTATTAAAATTGACATAAATTGTCAACCGGTCCACGAGCTTTTTGTTCATACTTCTGCTGGTCCTTGGCACAAAAATCGTTGGGAACCCCTGCTCTAGTGTATCTCTCCGTTGCCTTGAACAGGCTGTGTGCTGCAAAATATCCTGCAATTCCGGGCCGGAATTTCCCGCGCTGTCCTGTGGATGTGACGTCACATGACGCTGCATGCGCGTTCTCCCCGTTCTCCCGTGCCGGCTTCACTGTTGGCTGCAGTACCCCCGACGGCCGTCGTGGTGAAGGGTGGCGCTAGATAGTCTCATTTCTTAAAAGGAGCCTCAAGCTCCTTTAACTGTCATTTGTTGCTGTTGTTAATGATGCATGACTGTGCACTGTGCTACTGATGTTGCACAGGTTGTGAACTGAAATAACTGTTGTACATTGTTTGTATATTGCAAACCTTCAATAAAACATCAATGGTGAAAAAAACATATTTTCAGTCGCAGCCTCCCCCCAAACTGAGAGACCGGGTCGTGTTGTGTTGGATTTTTTGATCCGGCAGTTACCGTATTTTCCGGAATATAAGACGCATTTTTTTTTCATAGTTTGGCCGAGCTCGGCAAAGGGAGGTGGATTGTGAGCTGCAGGAGACAGGAGAAGCAGAAGAAGACAAACACGATACAGGGATGGGGGGGATGCTGAGGGACGAGGAGGAGACAGAGAGGCGAAGAGGACGAGACTTATAATCCTGCTCCGAGTGCTCAGGGCATTCATTAAAAAGTTTCATTCATTACGAAGACGCAAGCTGTCATTAGCATGTCTCCTCTTTTAACTCTGAGCACGGGGTGCATGTGTGTGTGTGTGTGTGTGTGTGTGTGTGTGTGTGTGTGTGTGTGTGTGTGTGTGTGTGTGTGTGTGTGTGTGTGTGTGTGTGTGTGTGTGTGTGTGTGTGTGCATCAGGACACCTCAGACAGCATGGCATACTGCCCCCTCCTGGCCATGCAGATGGTGAGCAGGTCGTAGACGGAGGTGGCATCCTGCAGGCTGGTCTGGCGGGCCTCGGCCTGGTCTGGGAGACGGCTGATCACCGCCTGCCCGCTGGCCTGGGGGGGAGGAAGAGGAGGGAGGTGAGGAAGAGGAGGGAGGGAAAGAAAAGGTGGCTGGACTGACTGTTCCTGCAGAGCTGTCCAGAAAAACATTGATTCACGGTGTGATTTAGTGTGTGTGTGTGTGTGTGTGTGTGTGTGTGTGTGTGTGTGTGTGTGTGTGTGTGTGTGTGTGTGTGTGTGTGTGTGTGTGTGTGTGTGTGTGTGTGTGTGTGTGTGTGTGTGTGTGTGTGTGTGTGTGTGTGTGTGTGTGTGTCTCACCATTGACTCCGTGATGAGCAACAGCAACACAGCCTCCTCCACCACGTCCTGTGGACATAAGGATCTGCCAGGACACGGAAAACAGGAAATGGTATAAAAACAGGAAGTTTACCCAACACACACACACACACACACACACACACACACACACACACACAGACACACACACACAGACAGTCCAAAGGTGGATTGCCAGGAGTGTCTGGTTTCCATCTCACCTGTGGGGCTGTAACACAACACGATCGGCTCTGGACGTATCGGTACACAGAGCTGTCTCAGATGTCTCTCACACACACACACACACACACACACACACACACACACACACACACACACACACACACACACACACACACACACACACACACACACACACACACACACACACACACACACACACACACACACACACACCTCCAGCTAGTTCTCCATCCACCGCGGCCCGTAACTATGTTCATTTACGACGGTGTGGGCAGGATTAGTCATGTGGTGACTAACTCTGGCTCCAGGGCCTCGGGGGGGGGGGGGGGGGGGGGTTGGGGGGGGGGGGGGGGCGGTAACGGCCCCCCTGCGATGAGCAAACTGCAGAAACGAGGCAACTACAGGACGTAGTGTTGACGTTCTGATCAGATAAACCCTCCGCCCGTCTGGTCACGCACTAACTTATATCATGTTGGGTAGGTTTATAGGTTTATATAAAACGTGATTAAAGCTGCCTCATCATCACCTCTGATCTGGGCCTGTGATGTCACAGAACCTTGCAGATCTGAATCACATCTTTTGAATGAATGAATTAATCTTTTTATTTCGGCTTGTACACATTTTTTTACAAAATAAGATGAAAAGGTAAAATAAAAAAAGTGTAGCTGAAGCCGTAGCTTATAGTGCTGACCCTTTTTATCTTATGATCTGCTTAAATATGAGACATTAGCATTAATCCGTGGAAACAAACAATGCATAAAGAAGACAAAAATAAGTAAGAAAAAATATAAAATTGACGTTTCACATTCTAGAATGTTTTTGATAATATACTTTATAATTATAGTGTTTTATATTTATTTACAGTATTTTCTTTTAACATTTCCTTAAACTTGAAGATAGAACTGCACATTTTTAGGTTGTTATTACAACTATTCCAAATTTCTCTAGCCTTAATGGATGTACATCTCTTTTTAATATTAGTTCTTGCTGTCGTCATCTCAAACATGAGTTTCCCCCTCAGGTCATAGCGGGTTTCTTTTATCTGGAACAAATCCTGAATACAGTTTGGAAACAGTTTCTGCTGTGCTTTAAAGGCAAATAGAATAGTTTTCTGCTCGGCTATATCATGGAATATTATATTTAATAAAAAGATTATTTGTTGGTTTATAATAGTCAGATCTATTAATTATCATTAAAGCTCTTTTCTGTAACAGGAAAATAGGGTTTGTATTTGTTTTATAGGTGTTACCACAAACCTCCACACAATAAGTCATGTATGAAACTATGAGTGAGTTATACATCAAAAAATGTGCTCTTTGACAGAAAAAATAATTTGTTTTATTTAATATTGCTAGGGTTTTAGACATTTTTGATTTTACACTTTTCAGTCGCAAAATTCCTTTACATCGATAACAAATGTACCTTTTGTAAAACTGAACCTGAAAGTGTAACTCACTTGTTTTATGGTTGCTTGAGAGCTATATACTATGTAAAACAACATATAAAATCAACATTGAAGGGAAGAACATTATTACTTATTTTGAAAGCAAAGAAAATAAGTTATGTACAATTGTCAATCTTTATATTTTATTAGGAAAATTTCACATCCATAAATGAAAATTCCAAAACTCTTGTTCATTATTTAAGTTGTTTTTGATTGAAGTTGATTATTATCGCAAGTCTCTTAAGTTAATTACAAATAAGAAATGTATATCAATGATGGATATCCATTCTGAGATTTTCAATCATTAAGCTGTCACAAATATAATTCTCATTTTATGCGAGATATTATGAAGTCTGTCACACCAAGGTTTTGTTTCTTTTATGTATTTTTTTTTCATTTTATTTATTTATTTTATTTTATAGATTTATTTTTCTAACTTTTTCTTTAACTGTCATTTGTTGTTGTTGATGATGCATGACTGTGCATTATTACTGCTGATGTTGCACAGGTTGTGAACTGAAATGACTGATTGTTGTACATTGTTTGTATATTGCAAACCGCAGTTACCATATTTTCCGGACTATAAGTCGCATTTTTTTCATAGTTTGGCCGGGGGTGCGACTTATGTGTGAAATTATTAACATATTATAACCGGTATATCATTTCACATGTTATTTTCACACTAAACCACAAGAGGTCGCTCTAGTTAGCGCTGCATCTTCTACTGTATCTCCGGAGTTAGCAGAGTTGTTTAAAGTGACACCGAGGATGAAGATTTCATTGGATTTTAGTTATTTGGAGTGACACGAATGGTTTGGTAAATTTCTTAGCATGTTATTTATGCTATAGTTATCTGAATAACTCTAATATTTTATGTTAACATACCAGGCACGTTCTCAGTTGTGTCATGTAACGTAAGCAAACCGTACAATTATTCAGCCTGTTGTTGCCTCTATTCTATTTTTATTTTAAATTGCCTTTCAAGATGACATGTCTGTTCTTGGTGTTGGATTTTATAAAATAAATTTCCCCCAAAAATGCGACTTATACTCCAGTGCGACTTATATATGTTTTTTCCTTCTTTATTATGCATTTTATGGCTGGTCAGGAACTCAAAACTAAGTCCGATGACACCACCCACGAGTCTTTATGTCAAACCATTCAAAAGTTATGGCAGAAAGTAGGAACTATCAAATATTGACCAATCAGATGAAGGGGGGCACGCTTTATGGCGTCTATCGTCGCCACGGTAACGCTTTTGACTGAGAAAAGTAATGTGCGTCGTCGCAGGATGGAGATGCACATTTTGATGTATAACACACCTGGCTGCACGTTACGGTTCGGGCCGCATTAACGGCCGAAGAAATGGCATAAATTGCGCCAAAATGACACGATTAATTCAAAATGGCCGACTTCCTGTTCGGTTTCGGCCATGACGCCAAGAGACTTTTCTTTAAGTTGCGACATGGTACAGGTGTGTACCGATTTTCGTGCATGTACGTCAAACCGTATTCTGGGGCTTGAGACACAAAGTTTTCAAGGGGGCGCTGTTGAGCCGTTAGGCCACGCCCATTAATGCAAACCATCAAATATCAAAATTTTCAACCAGGCCTGGCTTGCATGCAAAATTTGGGACTTTTGGAGCACGTTTAGGGGGGCAAGAAGGCCCTCATTTCGTCGGAAGAAGGAAAAAAAAACAAGAAAAATTCCTACAGATACAATAGGGCCTTCGCACTGGCAGTGCTCGGGTCCTAATAAGAGGAAAGGAGCGTGGTACGAACCCCTCCGTGCCGTAGCGCTGCGGCGGCTTGACGGTGGGGTACATGGCGTCCTTGGAGGCGGCGGCTCCCTCCCTGTGGAGCCAGACCGGCGGTGGGGGGCCCAGCGGGGGCCAGTAGCTGTCCTCACTCACCGAGCTCAACAGCACCTCCGCCAGCTTCATGGCTGCACACTAGGACAGTTCAGAGAGACATATGGTCAACGTAGAAGGGATGGATGGATGTAACACTGCAACAAACTCTGGAGGGAAGTGAGAAAAATGACCCAAACAAAGCCGGTGTCGGTGCTTTTTTTTCCCACCTGCTTTTTTTTACCGGCTCCCCGTACGTGATGACGTTTCGTCTTGTGATTGGCTTTTGACCGTACGTGATGACGTTCCGTCTTGTGAAAACTGATGATTAATAAATGTAATAAAGCAAATCGATAATTTAAAATGTCTATTAAGATCAAAATATTTAACTGCTTACTGCTATGCAGCAAGCAAAAGATTGTTTACCCTATACTGTACATAGTAGGCTATTATTGTTTCAGCTCACTGATGAATCTCCAATTGTCTAATGAAAATAGTCCCTAATAAATATTTTAACTCTAATATTTTTTTAGCCTATGTCAGTAAGATCACTGATAATTCTGATAATTCCTTGTATATGTTTCTTCTCCCTTTTACCTCCACTATGATCTGCTGCTTCTGACTAAAATACCATCGCGGGGAAAAAATGCACACTTCCGGGGAAAATATTGCAGCCCGATACAATCTGGTACCCACACCGGAAACCAAAGCAATGATGCAGAAAACTGTAGAAGTTGTTGTTCTAGATCAGGGGTCGGCAACCCAAAATGTTTTAGAGCCATATTGGACCAAAAACACAAAAAACAAATATGTCTGGAGCCGCAAAAAATGCAAAGTCTTGTATCAGCATTAGAATGAAGACAACACAGGCTGCATGTTTCTATATTAGTTAAAACTGGGGGAAGATTTTTTTTTTCATTATGCACTTCCAGGAAAAAGTCGGAATGTCGAGAAAAAAGTCAAAATTTCGAGAAAAAAGTCAAAATGTCAAGATTAATGTTGAAGTACAATCTTGAGAAAAAAGTCGAAATGTCGAGAAAAAAGTTGAAAT
Source organism: Cololabis saira (assembly GCF_033807715.1). Lineage (NCBI taxonomy): Eukaryota > Metazoa > Chordata > Actinopteri > Beloniformes > Belonidae > Cololabis > Cololabis saira. The sequence goes on from NC_084603.1 coordinate 15,540,065, forward strand.
GTTGAGGATATAGTAAGAATTTCGTAAAAAAAAGTTGAAATGTTGAGAAAAAAAATAAAAATTTTGAGAAAAAAGTCGAAATGTCGAGATTCATTTTGAAGTACAATCTCGAGAAAAAAGTCAAAATGTCGAGATTAAAAAAGGAAAAAGGAAAAAAGAAAAAAGAAAAAAAAGAGAAAAAAGGAAAAAGAAGGAAAAAAGGACATTTTTTTTTTCAAACACATTTGAAAAAGCTCCAGGAGCCACTAGGGCGGCGCTAAAGAGCATGCGCATGCGGCTCTAGAGCCGCGGGTTGCCGATCCCTGTTCTAGATGACCAGCTCCTGTCAAATAAATGTTGGGTGTTTATTGCTTAATTGGACCGTCCGGAGCCGCACTAAAGTCTCCCAGGTCAGAAACTTTTCTCCCCAAGCCTAATGGTTACAGAGGGGGTCTGGGGTCTGGAGGAACCAGGTTCAAGCCCCTGGATTGCAACCGAGGTCAACCACTTTGGGCCCCTGAGCAAGGCCCTTAACCCTTCCTGCTCCCCGGGTGCTGTGCAGATGGCAGACCACTGCTCCTAGTTTCACTAGAGATGGATTAAATTCAGAGAATACATTTCCCCATTGTGGGATTACTAAGGGAAACATCTAATTTCATTTTTTTAAGTCAAGTTTATATCCTGGATTTCTTTTTTTTTAAGTATATAGACCTTATTTTCCTTCTGATCGTTCCCAGGGCCCGACTTGTGACCAACGGTGATGGAGCTTTTGCAGTCCGGGCCCCCAAACTTTGGAACTCTTTACCTGCTAAGATCAGGTCAGATAAATCCCCCACTGCTTTTAAGACCCCGTCCACACGTAGCCGGGTATTTTTAAAACCGAATATTTCCCCCCCTCCGTTTATAAAATAATTTGTATCCACATTACATCGTTTTAAAAAAAAAACCCTTCCACACATAACCGAAGATCTGCGTTTTCGACCACATTCATAAGCATTCTAACCTGTAGATCATCTGCGGCTCCCGGGGAAGCTGCACCCGGCAGGCGCGTCTCCCTCTCGGTCGCCACGGAGCTGCCGCGTTATCGACGCAGCCCTACGCCGTAGCCTACGCCGTAGGGTGCGCGTCGCCGCGTACCCTACGGCGTAGGCTCTGTGTCGGTGTAACGCAGTAAGCGGTGGTCAAGAGCAGAGACCATTTATTTAATAGCTTGGAGAACAGATGCTGGATCATCTGTAGTTCTGTAGTAAACAAAGGTCGCACGTCAGAGCAGATTTGTTGTTGTTTTGGCGCATAATGTGACGTTCGAAAACGCAAAAACTGCGGTTGTCTCTGTCTACACGCATCTACATAAACGGAGTTTTCAAAAATCTTCACTTTGCCCGGAGTTTTTTTAAACATTCGTTTATTTGCGTTTTCATGTGGATGACAGGTCCAAACGTAGGAAAATATCTCCGGTTTAGCAGATATCCGCAGATATCCGGCTACTTGTGGACGGGGTCTTAATCTTTACTAAAAATCTGTCAGGGTTTGACACTTCCCTCCCCCAGTCTTTGAGTTTCTGTTTTGCTCCGCCTGTGTCCCATCTGCCCTGATTGTCTGCACCTGTGTCTCGTTATCCCCTGTGTATATCTGGTCTCGTCATTCCCTTGTTCCTCGTGGTTGCGTACTGTGCTTCCCGCCATGTGCTCCATTTGCTCTAGTTTTTTGATCCCTGTTCCTGTGAGTTTTGATCCTGCTAAGCAGCGCTTTGTTTTTGGTTCTTGCCTTTTTGGTAATAAATCCTTGTTTTTTGAGAACTCCTGCCTCCGGCCTCCCACTCTCTCTCCTGCATCTGGGTCCTCACCACACCAGCCTGACAGAAGGCCTGACAAAAACGTTCCTTTTTAGAAAAGCTTTTATTGTGGTGTGAATATTGTTATAAATTTTAGACTTGGTTATTGCTAGCTTATGTTCTTATCCACTATGCACTGTATTTTAATCTCGGTGTATTTTATTTGTTTTGGGACGCACTTTGTAACTTTGTTAAAGGTGCTATATAAATAAAGTTTATTTAATTATTGTATTAATAAAATGATTGTTTAATTTGTTAGTAAATATACACGTATATAAATAAAATTTTAGCTATTGGATCAGTACTCAGTATTTTTTTGTACAGTGGGGCAAAAAGTATTTAGTCAGACACCAGTTGTGCAAGTTCTCCCACTTAAAAAGATGAGAGAGGCCTGTAATTTTCATCGCAGGTAAATCTCAACTATTAGAGACAAAGTGCAGCTCAAGTGCAAGCAAAAGCATGTGAGCCTTTTATAAACAGTCATTTAACATTCAAATAAAGGCATATTAAGGTTGCTGTATGTAAGAAGCATCTCAGAGCCCTCTGAGGACAAACGACCCAGACGGGTTGATTTTCACGAGTCCTCTCAAGGCAATCCGTCCGTCGGTCAAACCGTTAGAAGAACACCGTTAGTGGCACGCTAACAAGAAGTGGCAGCCGAGACGAAGCAAGGCTGAGGCTTCCCACCATCGAAACATCCTCACAAAGGTGAAGTACGTGAGGCAAAGGGAGAACCGTCACCTTCCAGAGGAACATGAATCCCCAAATCGATCATAATATAATATCATATAATGTCTAAGAGGCAAGAAGAGAAGCTTGGTAGGAGTTAGGTGATGCAGGGAGGAGGAGCGGTCCCCATGGAGATGCTGAGGGTGATGCTGAGGATGATGCTGAGGAACGCCCTCGAGGTGCCAGAGGAGGGTTAACCAGAGTTCACTTACTGATGTGTTCAATAAAGACACAAAAAATGGTTTATTTGTGCGTTATCAGCTGAAATGCTTTGTGTGTTTATCTGCTATTTCTTCTTGTGTGTGTTTGTGTCAGGCCTAAAAACATTAATGTTTACTGAAGCCTACTCTTAATTTAAATACTTACCTGCTGTACTCTACTGCCCTTATTTTTAACAACTTGTGCTTTTTATTATTTTACCTCTTTTCTCATTTTATTTGTTATTTACTGTTTAATTGTGTCTTACCGCTTTTAATGTTGATGCACTGCAAAAACTCAAAATCTTAACAAGAATATTTGTCTTATTTCTACAATGTCTCATTTTTAGTAAAAAAAAAACTCATTACACTTAAAACAAGACTCATCACTGGAAAAAACAACAATTTTCACCTGTTTCAAGTAGATTTTCATTTAAAATAAGTAGAAAAATCTGCCAGTGGAACAAGATTTTTTTGCTTGTAATGAGAAGATAAATCTTGTCCCACTGGCAGATTTTTCTACTTATTTCAAGTGAAAATGGACTTGAAACAGGTGAAAATTGTCAAATAAGTTATTTTTCTGGTGATGACTCTTGTTTTTAGTGTAATGAGATTTTTTGACTAAAAATTAGACATTTTAACTAGAAATAAGACAAATATTCCTGGTAAGATTTTGAGTTTTTGCAGTGTATAAAACAGTGTGTGTGTGTGTGTGTGTGCGTGCGTGCGTGCGTGCGTGCGTGCGTGCGTGCGTGCGTGTCTCACCTTCCTGAAGCTCTGAGACCCTCGGGACTCCACCACCCTGAGCACTCTACGTAACTGGTGAGCACCCTGCGCAAGATGACTAATACACACACACACACACACACACACACACACACACACACACACACACACACACACACACACACACACAGTGGGGGCATATCAGTGTGAGGCATTGATTGTGAGCGTCAGATAAAAATACATTCATAGAGGAGGAGGTTGACAGACAAGCAACGCGGCTGATGAAACAGCGTTGGACCCGTCAGCCGTAACTCCTAAAGCATCTGCGTGTTTTACTGGACGGGTCGTGATTGTGTTTTTAAAACGAGCCTGGACCAAGGCCTCTCAGGCCGAGCTGGGGTGTCTGGTACCGGGTATATATGTCTATGGTACCGGCCTGTGGGTTCTGTGGGCTGGGATGGCTAAAGGTTAGAGCGACACTGACACCTGCTGGTCGAAGTGCGTCAGTGCAGCCCCCTGGACTCCAGTCCAGTCTTAAAGGGGACCTATTATGAAAAACAGTTTTTCTCTTGCTTTAACATATATAAAGTGGTCTCCCCTCACCCTGCCAACTCAGAGAAGGAAGAAAGCAACCAAATTCTGCAGTGTCTGTACACCCCGCCTGGAGGATCCTTCCAGTGTCATGTGACTTCTACGAGCCGTTCAGATTTGCGCCTTTTCGTTACGTAAGTAAAATGCAAACCACGCCTCGGTCTCCTCTGCTGCTAAAACCAAGTCCACAACTAACTCCGCCGGCCGGAGCTTCCGCCATTGTTTGGAAGCGGTGGGTGTTTGAACAACGAGGGACAGTAAAAATGAGGTTTTGCATCGACACTTACCCTCATAAAAGGATCAGTTCCAACAGTACGAACCCGGCAACTGCACACGAGGTCTATTAGTAATACATTTTTCTTCTGTTGATGGTTTCAGATCTTCCAAGCACCTGAAGCTGTTCAACGACACCTTCAGAAGACGCACGGTCCTTCCTTGAACCAGCAATAGTGCATAAATGTTATTTATATACAACTTATGATATTTTATTTTTTTTAACAATAAAGTTGCCATTTCTCAACATTCCGTGTTGTGATTTCGTTAAAGTTAACATGATTAATTTGTCTTGTAACATAAGAAATGAAATGATGAATCGGAGTAAATAACTGTGGTGTACCTGTTTAGAATTCAATTAAAGTTTCCTGTGTGAATTAGTGTGAAGACGAGGTGACCTGGTCAGGGAACTAAAGGCTGATTTATGGTTCCGCGTTACACCAGAAGGAGGTTAGAGACGGTAAAAATAAAGACATGGCCCAGAGGCTGAATTTCTGATTTATGTAGGAAAAACAAGCTTTTGATTGTTTTTAAGACATTCAAGGCCTGTTTAAAATATACATTAGTTGCCATAATAGGTCTCCTTTAAAGGGGACCTATTATGGCAATGAATGTCTATTTTAAACAGGCCTTGAATGTCTTAAAAACAAGCTTTTGATTGTTTTTGCTACATAAATTAGAAATTCAGCCTCTAAACCATGTCTTTATCTTCCCATTCTCTAACCTCATTATCTATGCAGGATTCTGAGTGGGCGGGGCTATGATGATGAGGCTCTGTGCTGATTGGCTGCCTGAATGACGAGATACACCGCTACGAAAAAATGGCGGAAACTCCGGCCAGCGGAGTTAGTTGTGGGCGTGGTTTCACGCATCGGAGGCCAAACTATGTAAATCTGAACGGCTCGTAGATCCACATGACACTGGACGGCTCATCCGGGCGGCTGTACAGACACTGCAGAATTTGGTTGCTTTCCTCCTTCTCTGAGTTGGCAGGCTGAGGGGAGACCACTTTATATGTTAAAGCAAGAAAAAACGTGTTTTTCATAATAGGTCCCCTTTAAGTCTCGTCCTTTCCGGGAATCTCTCAGCATCTAAGGATAATCTACTCACCCTCTTTGCAGCAGACAGAGGTAGGCGCTCTGCAGCGCCGCCTGCAGGAAGTAGCCCAGGTCGACGTCCACAGGGGAAGAAGCTAGACTGGCTCTGAAGGTCTTCGCGTGAGGTGTGGTCACTACCTGGAGATGCAGAAACAACAAGCAAACAAACACCTCAAATCAATGCAATTTTATTTATATAGCGTCTATTACAACAGAAGTGTCTCTAGGCGCTTTCCAGTGACCCAGAACACTAACCTCTAGTTAGTGTTTAGTAAAGCCTCTAGTTAGTGTTTAGTAAAGCCTCTAGTTAGTGTTTAGTGAAATCTCTAGTTAGTGTTTAGTAAAGCCTCTAGTTAGTGTTTAGTAAAGCCTCTAGTTAGTGTTTAGTGAAATCTCTAGTTAGTGTTTAGTAAAGCCTCTAGTTAGTGTTTAGTAAAGCCTCTAGTTAGTGTTTAGTGAAATCTCTAGTTAGTGTTTAGTAAAACCTCTAGTTAGTGTTTAGTAAAGCCTCTAGTTAGTGTCCTTTCTCAGTTATTAATTATAAGTATCTCATAACCATAATTGTTCTCCATGCCCCACCCACCCCTGTTTTTCTCTTCTGTGCACGTCTGCAGGCCAGAGCTTCAGGAGTTTCATCCTCACCTGCAGTCCCCCCTCTGATCATCCCACTGCTTCCTTCCACCTGTCTGTATAAATGTCTGTTGGATACCTACTGACATCCTGACCTGCACCCCCCTCTGACCACCTCAGTGTCTTTGTCTACATCTGTTTATATAGTCATCCCTGTAGTGCCTCAGTTAACCATTGTGTCTGTGTCTCTCCCCTCTCTGTTCTTCCTTCTCTCTGTGTGTTCTCTCTTTTCCTGCTCTGCCCAGCTGGCGTCCTGCAGGAGTGTTCCCCCTTCTGACTGTAAGTTAGTCACTGTTGTCCCAGTGAACTGTCAGCAGAAACCGCCCTCCAGTGAACGGACACAGATGACGGCGGTATGTCATAAACAGATAACGCTGGTGGAGGGAGTGTTCAGTTTAAAGTCCATTTGAGGTAAATGTTCCAGCAGCACTGCGAAGTTGGAAGCACAGTCTTGAGCTGAAGTTATAACTTTTGAAATAGTCGTTCCCTGTCTTTGTCTTTGTCAGTGTCCCACATGGTTATGGAGGAACTCTGGTCCAGTTTTTTCGCTTCGGTTCTTTGACATTTTTGAGTATTTTACACTCTCTAGGACCTGCCACAGTAGTTGAGTTAGGTTGAGGTCTGCTGCTGTACTTCATATCATTGGCCTGTTGCCGGAGCTCCTTTAAGCCGACCTTTATCACATGTTTACATTTGCCTCTGGAACACTCTGGTACACAGAAACTCTCATAGTCGGCCCACTGGGTCCAAGATGTCCAGGTCCTGTGGCTTCAAAACAACCATATCATCCTCCCTCCACCACTCTGGTACCACTGTGTTAAAAAGCGGGTGTTTCTGATGAAACTCTGTGTTTGACTTTCATCAAAACATTCAGGCCAAAGAAACCCTGTTTTGGTCTGAACTGTCCATAAACTGCAAGAACAGACCCGTAAGACTGATATTCCATAAAATCCTGTCAAAATTGTCTTATTTTAAGCAAAAATACCTTTACCAAGTACTGTAATATTACGTAAGAAGAGAATTTATTGACTAGAATTCTTAAGACCAGGGGTGTCACAAGTTTTTAAGGACAGGGGGGGCTTAGCCCCCAAGAGATGCACAGGTTATGAGCGAACGTAGCACACGAGCACAAGCTTTTCCATGCAACAACACTGTCCTTATGTGTTTGTGCCATCTCATGCATGCCAAAGATGACTAAAGCTTTCTTCCAGTTCTTGCAACCACTACTTACCAAACTATAATGTTTGATGTTTTTGCCAAACACTCTACATGGTTGACAGAATATTCTAACCAGTTGTGTTACAGGTCCATATTCAGTACTCGAGTTGTAAAATAAAATCAGGGGGATGGTGGATTTTATCATATGGGGACAGATAATTTGTGCTGATTACAAATAATATAATATATTACAAATAATAGCACTGACCAAAACATCTGCAGAAATACTGCAGGAATGACATAGCAGCAGTTAAATGCAGCCTTCTGTAAGCTTTAAATATCCACTGGGCTTACATCTAATACATCAAAACACAACAATAAAAAACACTTTTCTGAACTTATCAATATGACTCTGTCCTTCACAGGATAAGTAAAATGGATCACTGCAAAAACTCACAATCTTAACAAGAATATTTGTCTTATTTCTAGTTAAAATGTCTCATTTTAGTAAAAAAAAATCTCATTACACTTAAAACAAGACTCATCACTGGAAAAAACAACAATTTTCAGCTGTTTCGAGTAGATTTTCACTTGAAATAAGTAGAAAAATCTGCCAGTGGAACAAGATTTTTTTGCTTGTAATGAGAAGATAAATCTTGTCCCACTGGCAGATTTTTCTACTTATTTCAAGTGAAAATTTACTTGAAACAGGTGAAAATTGTCAAATAAGTTATTTTTCTGGTGATGACTCTAAATGTTGAAATAGCAGTAAAACCACATTCATTGATGAAATGACATAAGGGATGGAAAGGGGGGATGGCAGTTTTACAGGGGGGATGATTTTGACTGTTTTTATTTCAGGGGGGGATGCCATCCCCCCTCATCCCCCCTCAACTCCAGTACTGTTCATAGGGATGGAGGAGTGATTATTATTATTTCCACTGATGATAACCACACCTTGAATGAGTTCAGTTCGATTTTACAGAGCTAAAACTTGACAGAAATCAACATTATGCTAACAGTTTAACTTATAGTGTGCTAGCCAGGTTTTAATTATCAAAATGGGGAGCACCTGGTTCATTAATTACATGGGACTCTCTGCTGTTAGCTGGAGCTAACTAATTGTTACTACCAGCAGTGATGAAGACTTACTTTCTTGACAAACCTGCGTATATCCAGTTGTCTGGCTGTGTGCAGCAGTAGCTAGTGTGTCCATATGTGTAGATGCAGCGGAGTGTAAAGTGGCAGTGAAAACGTGGACTGGATTTTCAGTAATATGGGCGTTCTCTATGAACAACTGGAACGGATTGGGTAACGAAGCACTGACGCTACCTTAACACTGTAAAGTGAATGGGACCAACAGATTTATGATCATATTTAAGTGAATAGTGACAGGTTTATATTATTATTTATTTAAAATAATATTCGTGCGTCTTTATATTGAATTGGGCTGCATTTTTTGTAAAGAAAAAAAATAGAATAAAAAAAAATTATTTAGGGGGGCTTAAGAATATTTTAGGGGGGCTTCAGCCCCCCTATAAATAGGCCTAACAACGCCACTGCTTAAGACTAGCAAGATGGCCTAAAATAGTCGTGAAAAAATGCTTATTTTTACTTGGTAATTCGTTTTTACAGTGTAGGTGACTATTCCTGAATTTTAGTCGTTTGTTCAGATGCAGAAATGTTTTCTCTAAGACTCTTGCTTATGTCTGTCCCTCTTGGCGGTGCGTCAACGCAGACCTGGGTGCTCCAGACCAGCGGTGCCTCTGAAATACCATACTAAACAGTATATACTTAAAAAGTATACTGAAGTTTGGCACACTTTTGAGTAAATATCAGTAGTATGCATTAATTCGGACGTACTACTCAGAGCCACACGGCACTTCCTGCCGTTGGGAGGGGGAGTTACCATGGTAACAACTCCTGTCACTCCTGGCTGAAACAAGATGACATTTCTCCTGCGCTGTGTGGTTTTATTCTGGTGTTTTTTATTAATATCTTATGGAAACAAAAGTGAAATCACACCTAATTACTCACATTTGAATTGTAGCGTGATGGTGGCGGTGATGCTGCTGCAGCTTCGCTTGGTACCAGTAACGTTATCCTCCATTTTTGTTGGTTACTAAGTATCTGCGCTGCACTTAGCAACCAAACACCGCTGCATTGCATTGTGGGAAGTTTCTGCTTAGCTAGTGTCCATCAATCCACACTAATAAATTTCTCCGGAATGAGTATGGATAGTACATACTATTGTGTACGTACTAATGTTTCGGACGCACTAACAATCTCACATGCTGTTTTTTGCATACACATTAGGGTGGAAGTGTGGGATTTCAGACGCAGCTCAGGAGACCTTTCCGGAGGTCTTTAGACCTTTCCGGAGGTCTGCAGACCTTTCCGGAGGTCCGCAGACCTTTCCGGAGGTCCGCAGACCTTTCCGGAGGTCCGCAGACCTTTCCGGAGGTCCGCAGACCTTTCCGGAGGTCTGCAGGCCTTTCCGGAGGTCTTTAGACCCGACGACGACGGCCCACCTTGTCCAGCTCCTGCAGGTAGCACAGAGCGGCGTCGCAGGCCCGGAGGAAGCAGGACAGACTCTCCTCCTCCCTCTCCGACAGACGGACGCGGGACACGGTGGACACGGTCTGGTGGTCCAGAGACAGACCTGGGGAGGCGGGACAGACACGGTCACGTCACAATGGTAATGACATCTCTGCTATGATGATTTGGTCCAGAACCAGGTCCCGGACTCTGAGGAGGAAGATGGACACGTTACTGAGGCAACGGCTGGGGAAGATGAGGGTGCTGGTACCTGGACCGTCTGCCGTCCTGATCCGTCCCTAACAGAGAACACCTGAAGAGTTTGGAAAGGAAGTGACTTTTACTTTGAAATAAGGAAAGAAGTGCTCCATCACTTCACATCCTCGACGCCAGAATGTGTTTAAGGAGAAATAACGACCCTTTTTTCAATGACGTCTTGTGCGAATGAATTTTAATTTGAATGTCTTTATTGTCATTTGTACAGGTACAACGAAATTGGATGCAATCTTCTTTAAGAGGCATGGTTTAAAAAAATATATATATATAAAACTATAAAAATAAATAATCTCTAAAAGGACACAAACAGGAAGACAACATACAGTATTTACATATGGCAGGTATTGCACGGTTCGGTCAGTATTGCACATGGAAAAAGTCAGTCGGAGTATTTAGAAAAATTAAAAAAAACAGATGTGGAAAGAAATAATATAAAGTTGCTTGAAATTGTTTTTTTTTTTATTTTAGGTTGTCGTATTCAAGACAAGGCAAGGCAAGTTTATTTGTATAGCACAACTCAACGCAAGGTTATTCAAAGTGCTTTACATCAACATTAAAAGCAGCAAGACACAATTAAACAGTAAATAACAAATAAAAGGATAAGAAAAGAGGTAAAATAATAAAAAGCACAAGTTGTTAAAAAGTAAGAGCAGTAGAGTACAGCAGGTAAGTGTTTAATTTAAGAGTACGCTTCAGTAAACAGTAATGTTTTTAGCCCTGATTTAAAGGAGCTCATTCACTCATCTTACCTTTTTCTTCTATTTGGTTTAGTATGTTTGACTCTTACTTTTAGCTCCTGATTTTCCACTATTTATCTCAACTATTTTAATTTGTTTGGTCACTCAATTATGTGAAAATAAATATCCACCCACGTGGATCTCACGTCCTCGCCGTGCATCTGAAGGTCGTCAAGTAAAAACCGAGAAAAACAGGATACACTGCAAAAACTCAAAATCTTAACAAGAATATTTGTCTTATTTCTAGTTAAAATGTCTCATTTTTAGTAAAAAAAAATCTCATTACACTTAAAACAAGACTCATCACTGGAAAAAACAACATTTTTCACCTGTTTCAAGTAGATTTTCACTTAAAATAAGTTGAAAAATCTGCCAGTGGAACAAGATTTTTTTGCTTGTAATGAGAAGATCAATCTTGTCCAACTGGCAGATTTTTCTACTTATTTCAAGTGAAAATTTAGTTGAAACAGGTGAAAATTGTCAAATAACAAGTTATTTTTCTGGTAATTACTCTTGTTTTAAGTGTAATGAGATTTTTTGACTAAAATGAGACATTTTAACTAGAAATTAAAGCTGCAAGCAGCGATGAACGGGCCCTCGCACTCACGGCCACCGCCCCCCATAAGCATATCAGAAACGACACCACCCATGACTTCCTATGTCAAACCATTAAAAAGTTATAGCAGAAAAAAGGGACAACCAATTAGAAGAAGGGGCGGGGCTAGTTCAGGCCAATGAAGGTCAAGGCCTCAATACTGAGTCCCATGACACCACCCACGACTCTTTATGTCAAACCATTCAAAAGTTATGACAGAGAAAAGTATTCTAGGGGGCGCTGTTGAGCCGTTAGGCCACGCCCATTAATGCAAACCATGAAATATCAAATTTATCGCCAAGCCTGGCTTGCATGTAAAATTTGGTGACTTTTGGAGAACTATCAAATATGGACCAATCAGATGAAGGGGACGCGCGCTTTTTCGCGTCTAGCGTTGCCACGGTAACACTTTTGAAAGAGAAAAGTAATGCGCGTAGTCCCAGGATGAAGACGCACATTTTGATGTATAACACACCTGGGTGCACGATACGGTTCAGGCTGTATTAATTCTCGAAGGAATGGCATATATTGCTTCAAAATTACGCGATTAATTCAGAATGTTAAAAATGGCCGACTTCCTGTTCGGTTTCGGCCATGGCGCCAAGAGACTTTTCTTTAAGTTGCGACATGATACAGGTGTGTAGCGATTTTCGTTCATGTACATCAAACCGTATTGTGGGGCTTGAGGCGCAAAGTTTTTTCGGTCTGAACCAACCAGATGAAGGGTGGGCGCGCTTTTTGGCGTCTAGCGTCGCCACGGTAACGCTTTTGAAAGAGAAAAGTAATGCGTGTTGTCGCAGGATGGAGACGCACGTTTTGATGTATAACACACCTGGGTGCACGTTAGGGTTCGGGCTGTATTAACTGCCGAAGGAATGGCATAAATTGCGGCAAAGTGACACGATTAATTCAAAATGGCTGACTTCCTGTTCGGTTTCGGCCATGTCGCCAAGAGACTTTTCTTTAAGTTGTGTACTGATACAGGTGTGTAGCGATTTTCGTGGATGTACGTCAAACCGTATCGTGGGGCTTGAGTCACAAAGTTTTCCGGGGGGCGCTGTTGAGCCATTTTGCCACGCCCATTAATGTAAACCATTAAATATCAAATTTTTCGCCAGGCCTGACTTGCATGCAAAATTTGGTGACTTTTTGGGCACGTTTAGGGGGGCAAAAAGGCCCTCATTTCGTCAGAAGAAAAAGAAAAAGAAAAAAAATTCCTACAGATACAATAGGGCCTTCGCACTGAAGGTGCTCGGGCCCTAATAAGACAAATATTCCTGGTAAGATTTTGAGTTTTTGCAGTGTAAAAACACAAACTCTTTGGTTTAAAATAGAAACTATAACCAGCGCTGCTTATCTAAGACATAAAAAAGAGGTTTCAACCCGTTCTGATCACCACGAGGTTTACATCCCGGTCCTGACACAAATGTCTCCATGACGATTGGATTATCGGTTGCAGAAATTGATAATTTGATGACAGTGACGTTTGACAGTGAGCAGGTCCTTGCGAGACCAGATGCTCGGCCTGATGACCGTTAGCGAGCTTATTGGGACAAATAATCCTGCGGATCAGCAGCTCTCCAAGAAGGCCAGAGGCCGGCGGCCGGCAGCCGGCGGGCCGCCGCGCTCTCCGGTCCTGACGCCGGGCCAAATCAAATAACCCGGCAGCTGCCAATGGTCAAGACTTCATCATCCAAATATTCACATGGTGACTCCATTCCCTCAGGAGTCCTCCGTAAATCAGACGAGGGAGCAGGAGATCGACCAGTTAAGGGTACTTTTAAATGTGGGTTGTGCAAACATTGTACCAATATCAAAGAATGTAAACAATTCAGTGACTTTAAGGCCCAATCCCAATACTCCCCCTACTTTCTTTCACTACCCCTAAAAAAGAAGGGGCAGATTTTAGGGCACTTGAAATCTTCCCAGGGGCCTGTCCCAATACTCCCACTACTCCTACTTTCAGCACCACCCCAGAGTACAGACGTGATCGCCCTGCACCCGGGGGAGAAACCTGCAGCTCTGTGGAGAATTACCGCTGGCTGAAATAAATCATGTAGGAAGATAAATGTTGGTTTAATAGATGAAATCTAACAGTTGTAGCTACGCCTGTTAAGAAATTTGCTCCGAAAATTACGAGATTTCTGCCTGCCGGCTCCGGAGCTGATTTATGGTTCCACATTAAATCGACGTAGAGCCTACGGCGTAGGGTACGGCGTACGGCGCGCGTCGCCGCGTAACCTACGCCGTAGGCTCTGCGTTGGTGTAACGCGGGACCATAAATCAGCCTTTATTCTGGCGAGGTTTGAAAAAGACTTTGCAACAACGGGCAAGCGAGTGATTATATACATTCACTGAGTGAATATTATGAAAGTAAAATATATATTTCTCGCTAGAAATGTAATCAAAACGCATTTTTATGCAGAAACTAACTCAAAATATTGATTTTATTCACTAAAAAATAAGAAATGTCCGCCATGTTTTTTTTTTTTGATTCAGTCCGCAAATGACGACGAAAAGCATTCTGGGAAATTTTTCTGGCCCTAGTTAAGCTAGTGAGCATCGGAAATCCCTCGATCCGTAGGGACAGATTCATAGCCACTACACTAGTTTTCTTCACTACCCCTAGGTGGAAACAGGAATTGGGACACCACTACCCTCACGGGAACGCGCAAAATTTAGGGGTAGGGATGAAAACGAGGGGTAGTGGGAGTATTGGGACAGGGCCTAAGACTAACAAGGTTTATGACATCAAGTCATTCATTAATTGTAATACCATGTTTGTTGTCTACCGATTGTCTTGTACCTGTGGTTGTTTTTATATCACACTTATTTATTTCAAACGACGCTGCACTAAGCGTCGTTTGAAAGACAGTTTCTGAGCATAAGTATGCTATTAGAAAAGCAACATTTGATTACCCAATGGCTAAGCACCTTTTTGAAGCACATGACAGCAACCCAGGTTCACTTATGGTTGAAGGGCCTAGAAAGTATTCAAAAAAACATTAGAGGTGGTGACAGACTCAAATTACTTCTGCAGAGAGAGACCTTTTATTTTATATTTACCAAATGAAAGCCACTATCCATCCAGGTTTAAATGAAGACATTGATTTCAGTCCTTTTTTGTAACTTTTTTTCATTACAGATTGTGTTCTTTCTTCTCCTATTTCCAGTATTTAATTGTTTAACAATTGGTGGAGCCATGTATTGGTCATTATCTGTTATTTCTCTTGTTTACATTTGTCCTCCCACCTACTCAGGTGATTCCAATCATCCCATTTAAGGAGAATCAATGTGTTGAGTGTTACACCCTGAGGAAGCTGTGGCCCAAACGCGTGGGCTGTAACCCACTTTTTTAATCTTCTACTAGGAATGGGTGATATTTTACCGTTCACGATAAACCGCCAAAAAAATTCCCCACGGTAAGAATTTGTCATCTCGCGGTAAAAATGATAAATTGCCGTTGATGATGTTTTTGTGTAAAGCTGGATTTATGGAAGGAAGGAAGGAAGGAAGGAAGGAAGGAAGGAAGGAAGGAAGGAAGGAAGGAAGGAAGGAAGGAAGGAAGGAAGGAAGGAAGGAAGGAAGGAAGGAAGGAAGGAAGGAAGGAAGGAAGGAAGGAAGGAAGGAAGGAAGAAAGAAAGAAAGAAAGAAAGAAAGAAAGAAAGAAAGAAAGAAAGAAAGAAAGAAAGAAAGAAAGAAAGAAAGAAAGAAAGAAAGAAAGAAAGAAAGAAAGAAAGAAAGAAAGAAAGAAAGAAAGAAAGAAAGAAAGAAAGAAAGAAAGAAAGAAAGAAAGAAAGAAAGAAAGAAAGAAAGAAAGAAAGAAAGAAAGAAAGAAAGAAAGAGGTGGAGTTGAATTGGTATTTTTTTTAATCGTTATCGGGATAAATGCCAGAAATGATTGTGATAAATGTTTTAGTCCATACCGCCCATCCCTATCTTCTACAAGAAATAGCCACTTTCAAATAAAGGCTTTTTATATTCAAAGAAGAGTGCCTTGGCTTTTTCTTCTTTTTCTGGTAGAGCAGAAGATGACTTGTTTTCTTAAACGTCATCCAGAGGGAATCAGAGTGATGTGCCGTCAAAGCCTGACGGGTCTCATGAGGTCACGGCTAATTATCAGGAAACGGGAGCGTAATGACTTGATGATGATGACTGAAACAAGATTATCAAGAGCCCGAGTGCAACACAACGTCTGCTCTTTTATTTTATCTTAACTTGAGACGACTGCAAACGTGTTCCTTCATACGTGACTCTCCATCTCTCTTATGGATGGAAGCATTTCCTACTCGACCCCGGATGCCTGCAGGTCTCGCTCCCTCGTCTCCGGGAGAGACAGCCGGCAGGAAAACGTGCAGATTTGTCTTCATTGGCGCGAGTTCGACGTTCAGACTCAGAGAGGTCGCCGGCTCGGCTCCAGCCCGGCTGATGTTTTCCAGCTGAGCTCCGTTTCTCTCCTGGAACCGGAGCTCACCGGCGAGCCGCCGCGCTTTTATTCCCAAACAAGGTCATTTTGATTTCAGGGCTGCGATAAGTCCCGGCAGGAGGATGAGGAGTTCAGGCTCGCCCGTGACGGTGCTGGAAATAACACGGACACGTCCTGCACTCGAGCTGCTGCAGCTTCATGAAACACGTGGCGACCTTACAGATGTAAATATCCGTGTTACACGCCGGGTCGACGGGTGGGAGACGGCTGTCGTTACATCACAAAAAGTTAGGGCCAGTCCCAATACACCCCCTAGTCCTACTTTTCATCACTACCCCTAAATTTTGCGCGTTCCTGTGAGGGTAGTGGTGTCCCAATTCCTCTTTGCATGTAGGGCTAGTGGACATAACGAGGGCTAGTGTGTATGAATCTAGCCCTTCACAGCGAGGGATTTCAGATGCTGATCTCACCAGAATAAAGGCGGATTTATGGTTCCGCATTACACCAACGCAGAGCCTACGGCGTAGGTTACGCGTCGCCGCGTGCCGTATGGTGCGCGTCGCCGCGTAACCTACGCCGTAGGTTCTGCGTCGATTTAACGCGTAACCGTAAATCGCCGACGGCTCTTCTCATCCCGAAAACATCGGAGCAAATTTCTTAACAGGCGTTATTTGGATAAACTGAGCCCAGGTTGGGGATCTTAACGGTTACTTTTACACCTGAAAAAATATTAAAACTTAATAAAGTGGCATATTAACAGCGCTCCTGCGGAAATTAAAACAGCTTTTATCTCTGGGCTTCCTGATATGGTGTGACGTATGTGCAAACGTAACTACGCAGTCGCTTACGTACCCGAACGTAAACCACGCAGTGACGTAGCGAGTGGTGTCCCAATCCCTAGGGAAGATTACCAGAGCCCTACTCATTTTTAGGGTGAAGTGGTAGTGAGTGAGGGTTAATGGTAGAAAGTAGGGGGTGTATTGGGATAGTGAAGTGGTTTGGCTTTGATGTCCGGCATCATGTTTGGGAAAAACTCAACCCAAACCCGTGTCAACGGTCAAGTGGAGGGGTGGTGATACGGGGGAGGTTCTGCAGCCGCGGGACCTGGAGCCTTGTGGCTGTTAAGTCCAGCATGAACTCCACTGTGTGACGAACACGGGGACGTCTGTCTGGCAGGGACGGCTTGGTTGAGATGCATCAGGTCCGGCCAAAGTCCCGATCACAGTTTAGCTGAAATGACCTGAAGAGAGTCGGGAATGAGCCAATGCCAGGAAACTTCAACGACCTGAAGCAGCGATGTCAAGACCAATAGACCGGAATATACCAGAATGAACCGGAATGGATCATAATAGACCGAAATGGACTGGAATGGACTTGAATGGATAAGAATGGACCAGAATGGACCGAAATACACCAGAAAGGACCGGAATGGACCAGAATGGACCAGAATAGACCGAAATTGACCATAATGGACTGAAATGGACCAGCATGGATTGATACAGACCAGAATGGACCAGAATGGACCAGAATTTATCAGAATGGACCAGAATGGACCAGGATTGATCATAATGGACCAGAATGGACTGGAATGGACCTGAATCGACCAAAATGGACGAGAATGGTCCAGAATAGACCGAAATGGACCAGGATGGACCGAAATGGACCAGAATGGATCAGAATGAACCAGAATGGACCAGAATGGACCAGAATGGACTTGAATGGACCAGAATGGACCAGAATTGACTGGAATTGCTCCAAAACAATGAGAGGAATGGAGAGGATGCCTGGACGCCTCCCCGGTGAGGTTTTCCAGGCGTGTCCCACTGGGAGGAAACTCCTGACCCGGAACACCCGGGGGGACTGTTTCTCTGGCTGGCCTGGGAACATCTTGGGACGCCCCAGATGAGTTGGGCCGCGGAGAGGGAAGTGTGGGCTTCCCTGCCAGGCTACTGTCCCCGCGACCCGACCCGGATAATCGTAAGATAAATGGATGGAATAGTTTTACGTGAATACAGAGAAAAATAAAGTTGAGGGCCGATCTTGGCCTGAGTCGCACTGCAAGCAGATCGTTTCTTTTCTTCTTTATTATTCTGTATTTATTTACACAAAAAAACGCAGGATTACAAAATCTCCTCCCCCGTCAGTATGTTTTAAGATCTGTGCTTTCCAGATTAGATACTTCTGTCTGAAGTTGTCACTGGCTAGTTGATAGTAGGGGGGGCCCTGACAGACGACTGATATCGCTCCATATCAGCGACACAACTTGAAACCCCCGTAGACGCTGCAATGACAGTCAGGAATCTCCCTGATGGGGCCCCTTACTAGCCAGCATCTACGTGCAGCAATAGTGATTCACAATTAGAAAAATGAAGCAAACATATTACTCTGGACACACGAAAAGAAAGAAACAAGAAGAGGATGAAGAGAAAGAAGGTGACAGTGGTAAGAATGTGTAAGTTATGTGTGTTACAATTAAAAAAAAAAGATTAAAACAAAAATTGTTATTAAATTATGTTTCTTGTTAAATTTTTTATGTACCAATACCTGATGTATTATTTTTATAAGAATATATTTGTATCTTTTTTTTTTTTCTTATTTAGGTTATAAGGTTATAATCAGTGGTGGACAGTAACGGAGTAAATTTACTTGAGTACTGTACTTAAGTACATATCCAGAGGATTTTTACTTTACTTGAGTATTAGATTTCTTTGGTACTTATTACTCTTACTTGAATACATTTCCAAGACAAATATTTTTACTTTTACTCGAGTAAATTTCTAGGAAGGCTGAAAAGTACTCGTTACTTCCAGGTCTGCTCTTTTTTCTTCTTCCCTAAAATCCTATTGGACACAAGCTGTTTTTGTCAAAGGAGGAGACCTATCACAGTGCACGCTCTCCACTGGGATGTACGTAAAGCAGAAATATGTCAAGCCTCCTCAAAACGATACCGCCAAAGTAGCCTGCGTTTGTAAAGACATAGCCGCAACAAGTCAAGACAGAGCCACAACAAGTCAAGACAGAGCTGCAACAATGGCTACGCCTGCGTCAGGAGAAGAAAGACAATCCGCTGAGTCGTCTGAGTCTGATAATGAGCCGGACTCGGAGCAGGGACTTTCACAAAATCGTTGGCCATTTCTTAACTCAATGTTTGAGTTCGACCGAGTAAAAAACGAGGGCACAGACAAACCACAGACATTTATTTTCAAATGTTTATTGTGTCTGCCGAAGCAGAACTACCTCTCTGCTTTCAACAACTCAACAGCGAATTCTCAGAAACAAGAGTTAAAAGATCCTTAAATTAATTTAGAAAAATATAGTAATTTACTGATGTGGAAAATAAGAAATTTACTCTTACTCTTACTTTTACTTAAAGTAAATTTAAAAGCATTTACTTTTGGATACTTAAGTACCTTTAAAAGCAAGTACTTTTCTACTCTTACTCGAGTAATATTTTGACTGATCTACTTTTACTTGTAACGGAGTAAATTTTGACCAGTAGTATTTGTACTCTTACTCAAGTACTGGGGTCGAGTACTCTGTCCACCTCTGGTTATAAGGTTATTATATTTATATGTATTATATGTGTAATTTATAGTTGTTCTGCTGCGTGACTGGGCCCCTATTCATAAGCTACAGTAGCTTCTGGGGAGTCCCATTTTACAAACCTCAATTATTATCTGTATTTGTTTTTTTTAATTATTTGTAAAATAAACTCAATTCAATGTATACATTATAAAAAAGTCACTTTATTCCAAATTCCCGTCATCCACCAAGTTTACTGCACATTAAAGTCGTGTAAAGTGAATTCAGCCATTTTCTTCTAAACACATTCATAGCCACATAATAAGTTAGTGTGTATTTAAAGTTTGCATTGAGATAGTTATGTTATTTATTATTTATTTTATATGTTAATTGTTTAATAAAAGAAATTGGTTACTGATCTGTGGTCCTGGATTTCTTTCATCATGATTCTGGGGGGCCCCGTGGTCTGTCCGGCCCAGGGCCCCCCGGGGCCTAGAAACACCCCTGCTCTCGTCCACTGAGAACTAAACCTGGAAGATGTTTCAACGTCGCCTGAAAGAAACCTGTCTAGCTGTGAGAAATTCAAGTTCATAACCAAAGGGGAAGAACAAAGTCAAAAGAATATTGTACTTTTAAATGGGATAAAACTATGGAATTGTTGCGAAAAGGACTTAAGAATGTGTAGTTCAATCCATACCTTCAAAAAAATGTTTAAAATTAAGACTATCAACGTGTATAAAAAAAATACTGTAATAAACTGTACGGATATATTGTAATTCATTGACACCAAATTTCATAGTGTAACTATTATTACTGGGCTTTTGTTTGCTTCTTCGCACCCATCATATAATATATGATAGTGCAACAGATGTATTATTGCACTGTGTGTGTGTGCGTGCATGCGTGTGTACACTAGAGAGTGTGAGTGTGTAGTGTCTGGATGTGTGAATATATGTACGTGTCTGTGTGCATGTGAGTATGTTTGTGGTTGTGCATGTATGTGTAAACACATTCATACATTGCTGTACAGTTAATGTATATAGTACTGATACTATAAAAACATGGATGCAAATTTGTAATGACATCCCACTACTGGTATATTTATACTTTGATAGCCCAAACTGTTGGTTTATTTGTCCTTAGTTTTTGTGCTCTAACAATCATTAACTTTTTCTTTTCCTGCACTTCCTTATTTGTCTAGTATTGATTGTATAGGGTAGGAATCACAAGCTCAGGCTTCAGCTACACCTTTTTTGGTCACATCTATTCGAGCTCATCTCTGTAGTTCCTCTCTGGTTTTGCTGTTTTTCCCATGTGTGCTGTATGATGATGATTGTACCGATGTAACATTGTTTTTTGGATGACCAAAATAAACAGAAAAAACAAAACGTCGTTATGTCGCTGCAACTAGGCCTGTGATGAAAAAATCGATTTCCCAATTCTAAATCGATTCTCATATTAATTCCTAAAAATTGATTCATATGTCTAAAGATCGATTTTTTTTTTAATTTTATTTATTCATGTCTATTTTTTTTCATCATTTTTTTTACAACTTTTGGTTATTTTTTTGTTTATCCCCAAAAAAGGAATGTTTTGTTGGACACGAGAATAACTGGTGCCATGTTTTTGCCTTTAAATATGTTTAAAGGTATGAAAACATTAAAGTGTTAGGTTATAATTGCATAAATTGTCTATATTTCATTACTTTATATACTGTCTTGGGGTTACATTTGCAAAAAATGCTAAAAACCAAATGCTCAAAAATTAAAAACCAAAATAGACCAAAAATGGAACAAATAAAAACAGAATGTGGGAAAAAATAAAAGCGATTTCCTCCGTCTCTGTTTCCTCCCTGGATCTGTTTGGTAATTCTGACCCACGATGTTTCTGAAAGCCGTTCTATCAGCATTCTGGGAGCTGATTGGTCCTTACAGCATCATTAGCTGCCAATACTTGCTGTTTAATCTCAATATAATACTAGTACTAATATTTTGCATAACTACAGTCATATAATTCATGCAACAGCTCAAAAAACTGTTTTAATAACACTAACCCAAATCAATATCGGAATCGAATCAAATCTTGATAATCGATTCTGAATCTTAAGAATCGGAATCGAATCAATTCTTGACATTTTAATCGATCCCCAGCCCTAGCTGCAACCAGGGCCGGATTTAGCGAGGCCCACTAAGGTGGGCAGACTGAAATGTAGGGTGGGCAATGCTTGAAAATTTTGGGGGGGTCAAACCCCCGAAATGCATAGAAAACTATGCTGTCATCATATCAGTTCATCTATCTTCTCCACAGTATGCTAACCCTAACCCTTCCTGACACTCCCCTCTGCATTTACCTGGGCTTGGGACCGGTGTTTTGCCAATCCTTGTTACCTGCCGAGAAATGCTACTTTGTGGTTCTGCGGATGCGCACAGTCGATTTTCAAAGTTTGCGTCATTTCTTGCCCGATGTAAAATGGATAATATGGGATGTTGAGTATTTGATCCTTCAAAATACACCACCCCTGACATGAATTGCATTAGACATTGTAAACATTATACGATAAAGAGAAAAAAAAACAATTCTATCTTTATTTGATATTCATTCAGTCATTCGCCTTTATTTAACCAGGCAGGTCATTAAGAACATTTTCATTTACAATGACGGCCTGGCAAGAGACAAGGACCACTTGGGGGGAAAGGAAGTGGGCTAGGGAGTAAAACACAGAAAAAAACAAAACACAAAAATTGTAGCTCTGCAAAGGTAGAAAACCATTAGGTAGAATTTTTGGCAAAGCAGAAAAAAATGGAAGAACACCGGCACAAAGAGGACACTGGCTTTTGTCCTGTTGAGGCTGCATTTATTTTATTTTTTTTGCTTTTTTTTTTTTTTTTTATCAATCAATCGTACTCTACGGCGTAGGCTCTGCGTTGATTTCAAATGTCCCGCGGCAGGCTGGTGGCTCCAGAGCCCGCACGCAGCACCGCAGCACCGCAGCACCGCAGCACCGCCACCCGCACCGGCGCTCTCCGCCCTCGCCGCCGCCGGGATGGAGACTCCCGGCGAGGGCGGAGAGCGCCGGTGCGGGTGGCGGTGCTGCGGTGCTGCGGTGCTGCGTGCGGGCTCTGGAGCCACGGCTACGCCGTAGGGTATGGCGTAGCCTACGGCGTAGTGTACGCGGCGACGCGTACCATTCTGCGTTGGTGTAACGCGGAACCATAAATCAGCCTTCAGTGTGTGCTCTGTGTGCTGACGCCGGGTTCCTCCGCCGAGACACAACTTTTGCGGTATGCGTTCATTGTTGTGTCTAAAAATGATGCGCAGTGCCCACCCAATCAGAAACGGTACAGATATTCTGTGATATTTTTTTATATTTGTAAAAATATTAAATTATAAAAAAATAAAGGATCCCCATAACTTTGATTGGGTGGGCAGGACGCACGTTTGGGTGGGCACAGCCCACCCCTGCCCCCCCCTAGAACCGGCCTCGGCTGCAACCCGGAACAACAGCTTCTACCAGATAAAGTACGGCAGGTACCTTTAATGATGAAGGCCTCGGCCAGCAGGCGGAGGTGGTAGGTGGGCTGGTCGTCCTGCGTCAGCTCCTCCAGCCCCACCCTGGCACACATGCCCTGGGCGTCGCGGTAGCGGCCCTGCACGTAGTGCACCTTGGCCATCAGCAGCAGGGCCTCGTTCAGGTACCGGGGCTGCAGGACGACAGGTGGAGGCGTCAGAGCCGTGAAGGAGGTGTCTGCTAAAGGATGATCAAACCTCTGCAGGCTGACTGAACTGACCGGGAGATGGCCGTGGCTCAGGATGGCGTTCAGGTGGCCTTTGGCCTTGGAGAGCCTGGGCTGCTCGGTGTCCACCAGAGGAACGGAGCGCCGTAGGAGATCCATGTTCTCCAGCAGACACTCCTCCAGCAGCGCCTCGGCCGTCAGCAGGGCCCCGTAATCATCTGAGGGCCGACAAGGGAAACCACTGAGTGACCTGGGATCACAGGTCAAAGCAAAAACTGATGCTCATACTTTATTTAAACCCCTCAAACATCTTAACTGCACTTATACTAAAGCGGGGTCGGCAACCCGCGGCACTAGAGCTCTTTAGCGCCGCCCTAGTGGCTCCTGGAGCTTTTTCAAAAATGTTTGACCTTTTTTTTCCTTTTTTTCTTCTTATTTTTTCTTTATTTTCTCTTTTTTTTCCTTTTTTTCTTTTTTTCTGGTTTTCTTCTTTTTTCCATTTTTTCTCTTTTTTTCTTCCTTTTTCCTTTTTCCTTTTTAATTCGACTTTTTTCTCGACATTTCGACTTTTTTCTCGAAATTTCCACTTTTTTCTCGAGATTGTACTTCAATATTATTCTCGACATTTCGACTTTTTTCTCAACATTTTGACTTTTTTCTCGAAATTTTGACTTTTTTCTCAACATTGACTTTTTTCTCGAAATTTTGACTTTTTTCTCAACATTTTGACTTTTTTCTCGAAATTTAGACTTTTTTCTCAACATTTTGACTTTTTTCTCAACATTTAAACTTTTTTCTCAACATTTCCACTTTTTTCTCAACATTTCAACTTTTTTCTCAACATTTTGACTTTTTTCTCGAAAGTTTGACTTTTTTCTCAACATTTTGACTTTTTTCTCGAAAGTTTGACTTTTTTCTCAACATTTTGACTTTTTTCTCAACATTTCGACTTTTTTCTTGACTTTTCGACTTTTTTCTCAACATTTTGCCTTTTGCCATTTGCCTTCATTCTAAGGCTTATACAAGGCTTTTAATTTTTTGCGGCTCCAGACATATTTGTTTTTTGTGTTTTTGATCCAATATGGCTCTTTCAACATTTTGGGTTGCCGACCCCTGAACTAAAGTTTACACGCACGTGAAAACAGTCCTCCTCTCTGATTCGCTCAGTCTTAAACCTCGACAGTCTGAAACACAGATTTCCTGTTTAGATCTGTTTGGGGGGTCAAGTCTTTGAACATGTTTACACGCTGAAACACTCAACATATTTTATAGCTCTTTTTATCGGCTCAGGACGTTGGAGCTGGAGACGACACTTCAGAAACGACCAGCAAAACACGTGGTCGTGGCATTTCAGACGAAAATATTCTCGTTTGACCACATGAGGACTGAAAACTGAAAACTTGAATAATGAAGACAGTGATAAATAACAGTGTTTACATAAACATTTAAACCAACTGTCGACTTCAAGAAATATCGATGATGTCAAGAGTAACGATTGACCTGTTGCATCTTTTCTCCTAGACTTCTCGAGACCACTTCTTTGTGGTCTTGGTCTCTCCAGGTCTCTGACTCGGATAATTGAGAGTCCGTTGCACCAAGGTGACAGAATCTGGTGATCTCCAGTTCTTCCTCTTGTTAATGTACAGTTTTGTAAACTATTTGTATTTTGCATTTGATTTCATGTTTTGGTGCATCTGCATTTGTCTCTTTTTTAATTACAGTTTTGTGTTTATAACAGCCTTGTTTGAATAAATATATGAATAATATTTGCATATCGTTGTGATTGATTAAGCATCAGGTCCATTTCAGTGATGCTGATATACAGTGTGTGGCAGGGTGCGTGCCACGGGGGCCCGACCGAAGGACGGAGAGACACAGAGCTTCGTGCAGACCCTTTTTATTATCTTACACCCACATGTGCACAAGCATTACAGCCTGACAGCAGCTCCTCCGACCCCTCGCTGCTGTCCGGCTCCGCCTTATAAGGCAGGCAGGTGGAGAGAACCAGCCACTCAGGTGGATGGGACACAGGTGCGTGTCCCATCCACCTCTCCAACCTGCCACACAGTGTAACCTGATTACTATAATGGTAAATAACGTAATTTCAATCTTTAATATCTAAAATTCACGTTTAACCCAGGAATATGTGTCTTATTTCTAGTTAAAATGTCTCATTTTTAGTCAAAAAATCTCATTACACTTAAAACAAGAGTCATTACCAGAAAAATAACTTATTTGACAATTTTCACCTGTTTCAAGTAAATTTTCACTTGAAATAAGTAGAAAAATCTGCCAGTGGAACAAGATTTATCTTCTCATTACAAGCAAAAAAAATCTTGTTCCACTGGCAGATTTTTATACTTATTTTAAGTGAAAATCTACTTGAAAAATTTTTGTTTTTTCCAGTGATGAGTCTTGTTTTAGGTGTAATGAGATTTTTTTTTACTAAAAATGAGACATTTTTCACTAGAAATAAGAGAAATATTCTTGTTAAGATTTTGAGTTTTTGCAGTGTAGTCTCTTGGTCTCGGTTTAGGTGGTCTTAACTACGAGTCTATTTTCTCCCAAAGCTACATAACATAGAATTTTTGCCAGATTGAGGCCGACCAGGCGGCTGGTTTGGCTGCAGTTCCATGACTCTCCACCAGGGGCTGGATCAGAGCTTGAATCCATCTCCTCTAATGTTTAACACAGCCAGAGGTGTCAAGTAACAAAGTACAAATACTTCGTTACCTTACTTAAGTAGAAGTTTTGGTTATCTATACTTCACTGGAGTAATTATTTTTCAGACGACTTTTTACTTTTACTCCTTACATTTTCAAGCAATTATCTGTACTTTTTACTCCTTACATTTTAAAAACAGCCTCGTTACTCTATTTCATTTCGGCCTTTAAATAAAAACTATCCAGTTAAATTGCTCCATCCGGATAGAGTGAATTTGGTTGTGGTTGTTTCAGATGTTCTTGTCCAGTTTTGTTCTTACATCCGTTCCCTCAGATTCCTGCAACTAAACTTGGATGTACATTCCAATAAAGGTTAGGATAAATGATAACATGCCTCTGAAGTTTGACTTTTTGCACCATTACAATACTTATAGGCAACTAGTCATCATATCTGCTGCTCTCTGAAACACATGTTAATGCTCAATAGTACACATATATGCTTCTTTAATATATTTGCATTATACTAAGATGCATTCATTTTCAATGGCTTTTGTCCTTAATGGCTTTTTCCCCCTTACATTACTTTAACTTTTATACTTTAAGTAGTTTTGAAACCAGTACTTTTATACTTTTACTTGAGTAAAAAACTTGAGTAGATACTTCAACTTCTACAGGAGTATTTTTAAACTCTAGTATCTACTGTATACTACCTGAGTAATGAATGTGAATACTTTTGACACCTCTGAACACAGCAGCCACCAGACTGCTGGACCTAAGCAGCAGAGATGCTCAGTTTTAATGGTTTAATGTTGCTTATTCTCCCGTGAAGTTCCTCCATCTCCGGGGTGAAGCTCTCCGGCTGCACCTCGAAACGCTGTAGCCTCATGCACCGTAATAACGTTGATCTTAACGCCTGAGCGCACGTGCACACAAGGAGAAGCTGCTGCCTGCAGCAGCCAGGCCTCTGGAACCCGTGTTTACTGCTCCCAGGTGACGGCTGGAGGCCAAAGAAACGCTCCCAGGCAGGTGGACAGGTGTGCTCTGATGCCCCAGTGCATCCTGGGTAATGCCACACCTGTGTTTGTGAACACACACTTCATTGCGTATACTGTAAACTTTCAGGAAGAGCATTTCTCCGTCCTTGTTGCGGGTGAACACTAGGGAAAAAAATTATCACGATAATCTCTGGCATTTATCCCGATAACGATTAAAAAAATACCAATACAAATACGTTATCAACAGGAATTTATCTTTCTTTCTTTCTTTCTTTCTTTCTTTCTTTCTTTCTTTCTTTCTTTCTTTCTTTCTTTCTTTCTTTCTTTCTTTCTTTCTTTCTTTCTTTCTTTCTTTCTTTCTTTCTTTCAGGCTCATTTCTTTCTTTCTTTCTTTCTTTCTTTCTTTCTTTCTTTCTTTTTAGGCTCATTTCTTTCTTTCTTTCTTTCTTTCTTTCTTTCTTTCTTTCTTTCTTTCTTTTTAGGCTCATTTCTTTCTTTCTTTCTTTCTTTCTTTCTTTCGTTTTAGGCTCATTTCTTTCTTTCTTTCTTTCTCTTTCTTTCTTTCTTTCTTTCTTTCTTTCTTTTTAGGCTCATTTCTTTCTTTCTTTCTTTTTTTTTCTTTCTTTCTTTCTTTCTTTCGTTTTAGGCTCATTTCTTTCTTTCTTTCTCTTTCTTTCTTTCTTTCTTTCTTTCTTTCTTTCTTTTTTTCTTTTTCTTTCTTTCTTTCTTTCTTTCTTTCTTTCTTTATTTTTCTTTCTTTCTTTCTTTCTTTCTTTCTTTCTTTCTTTCTTTCTTTCTTTCTTTCTTTCTTTCTTTCTTTCTTTCTTTCTTTCTTTCTTTCTTTCTTTCTTTTTAGGCTCATTTCTTCCTTCCTTCCTTCCTTCCTTCCTTCCTTCCTTCCTTCCTTCCTTCCTTCCTTCCTTCCTTCCTTCCTTCCTTCCTTCTTTCCTTCACGTACGTTGTGCGTGGATTTAACACAGAACCATAAATCAGCTTTACATAAAAATGTCATTAACGAGAATTTATCGTTTTTACCGTGAGATACAAATTCTTACCGAGGGGAATTTTTTTGACTGTTTATCCTGAACGGTAAAATATCGCCCATCCCTAGTGAACAGTAACCTTCTCGTGTCCTCTGATTCGATCTTCTTGGATGAGTGTCCGGGGTTTTCTTGACATTATTTGTGGAAGAACAAAGCATTAGAGGAGAGATCTTTTATTAAAAAGTTGCCACGATGTCACGCAATTGTACTGAAGCGTGTGACATGCTTCGGTCAAAAGTACCAAATGATTGAATGCGCATGACGTCACAGATGCAACTTCATAGCGGGTTACGCCCACTGAGTGTCAGAAAGACTGAGTGTCAGAAAGACTGAGTGGCAGAAAGACTGAGTGTCAGCGTAAACTTTCAGTTTGAGCAACTGGAAAACATCTAAAATGGGAAAGAGCTGTTGTGTGATCAACTGTACTCATAGATTTAGCAAGAAATCAGAGTTATCGTTTTACAGACTACCGAAAAATAAGCTCAAGAGAGACAAATGGATCGCTGCAATTCACAGAAACAACTGGATTCCAGGCACCGAAACGTGGATTTGCGGTTCCCATTTTGTATCAGGTAATGTTGGATTTTTGGGTAGCTAACGTTAAACCGTCAAATCATAAAGTTCAGTGTCTTCATCACTTTAATTTCACCAACAAATCCTGCCTTGAAGTCGGACCAAGCGTCAAGACTTTTGTAAGCCTTCAAGCTTTGCTTCGTGTATTTCCCCGGCGTAGAAATTAAGTACATTTAAATATCAGGAAACTGGATTCTTGGCCAAATATTAATGTCCATGGACCACTGGTTCTTGGTAACTGTACCAAATATTAATGTCCATGGACCACTGGTTCTTGGTAACTGTACCAAATATTAATGTCCATGGACCACTGGTTCTTGGTAACTGTACCAAATATTAATGTCCATGGACCACTGGTTCTTGGGGTAACTATACGGGTCACTGTCAAGTCCAACTGGCTTTAATTTAAGCTGATAATCGGCTGTTATCACGTCTTCTCCACTAGTTGCAGCTGTTTTTGCCACTCAGTCCCAGTAAGGGGGCTGGTCCAGTGGGAAAGTGACGTCAATGCAGACCCTCTATATTTGTTTTTTAACAGCTCTGATCAAAGCGCTCGGTTTTAGGGCCAATCGCAATACACCCCCTACTTTCTACCACTAGCCCTAAAAATGAAGCCACAAACCTTAGGGCCCTTGTAATCTTCCCTAGGGATTGGGACACCACTTGCTACGTCACTGCGTGGTTTTCGTTCGGGTACGTAAGCGACTGCGTAGTTACGTTTGCACATACGTCAAACCATATCAGGAAGCCCCGAGCTAAAAGCTGTTTTAATTTCAGCTGTAGCGCTGTTAATATGCCACTTTATTAAGTTTTAATATTTTTTCAGGCGTAAAAGTAACCGTTAAGATCCCCAACCTGAGATCAGTTTATCCAAATAACGCCTGTTAAGAAATTTGCTCCAATGTTTTCGGGGATGAGAAGAGCCGCCGGCGAATTATGGTTCCGCGTTAAATCGACGCAGAGCTACGGCGTAGGCTCTGCGTTGGTGTAACGTGGAACCATAAATCAGCCTTTATTCTGGCGAGATCTGAAAAGACTTCGCAACAACGACCAAGCGAGTGATTATGTACATTCACTGAGTGAATATTATGAAAGTAAAATATATATTTCTCGCTAGAAATGTAATCAAAACGCATTTTTATGCAGAAACTAACTCAAAATATATATTTTATTCACTAAAAATAAGAAATGTCCGCCATGTTTTTTTGTTTGATTCAGTCTGCAAATGATGACGTAAAGCATTCTGGGAAATTTTTCTGGCCCTCGGTCGCGAAGTCAGCACTGAAATCCCTCGCTGTGAAGGGCTAGATCAGGGGTCGGCAACCCGCGGCTCTAGAGCTGCATGCGGCTCTTTAGTGCTGCCCTATTGGCTCCCTGGAGCTTTTTCAAAAATGTTTGACCTTTTTTTTCCCTTTTTTCTTTTTTTCTCTTTATTTTCTCTTTTTTTCCTTTTTTTTCTTTTTCTTTTCTTTTTTTTTGACATTGGTATCATAAGTTTTCTTCTTCCTGCTCCTTTTCTTTCATGATGATAATGTGTACTTCATGGAATTTTGTACAACATTATTAAGATATAGATGATATCTTATTATCATGGTATATCTTATTAAGATATACCATGAATGGAATAAATGAAATGAAAAAAAAAGAAAAAAAAACATTTTGACTTTTTTCTCAACATTTTGACTTTTTTCTCGACATTTTGACTTTTTTCTCGACATTTCGACTTTTTTTTCTCGACATTTTGACTTTTTTTTCTCAACATTTTGACTTTTTTTTCTCTACATTTTGACTTTTTTTCTCTCGACATTTCCACTTTTTTTTCTCGACATTTCCACTTTTTTTCTCGACATTTCGCCATTTGCCTTCATTCTAAGGCTTATACAAGACTTTTCATTTTTTGCGGCTCCAGACATATTTGTTTTTTGTGTTTTTGGTCCAATATGTAGTTAGTATTTATAACAGATTTTAAACAACGTACTTCCAAAGTACAGGAAATGCAGCAAGACGTGAACTCTGATAATTCTGGCTAACTCTTCCCCTGGTTGGATCTGTGATGTCACAGATCTGAGCTGCTCACTGGGAGACACGTTTTCAGACCTAAACCGACTAAAACTAAACTGTTTTTTTAGTTTTTTCTTTGGCAGCCACCTCAGACACCCACAAACATGCTCTCAAGCTCAGAAAAAGATATTTACATGCGTCGAGAGAGTTTGTCCGCTTTAAGTAAACTACTCTATCTTGCTTGGAGTCCAAGGTCCAACTTGTGTACAGTACTAGTCTGCTCTCTGAGCAAACAGTTCTTATTCCTGAGTATTTTCACAGAGATGTCAGAGTTATTTTAATCTCTCAGAGTTTTTACATTTGCTCCTGTTCTCAAACTCATTTCAGTCAAAAAGTTCAACTTCTTCCTCTGGAAACAACTTCTTAAAAACGTCCAGTTTAACAATTAATTGGCATTTAAACCTCAGAATCCCATCAAATGTCCATCAGCCTGGAATCCTGCGGGTTTATTTGAGTTTACTTTGGTTCTTGGTGGTATTCTAAATTGGCAAAACTTAGTTGAGAGTTGAAATTACCTGAAATAATTTGCCTGAATCAAAAGTGAGTTGAGATTATTGAGTTATGTTGTTGATACAACAGAAATATTACTACCTTACGCACATTTTTACCTGCTTTTTTGCACTGTTTTTTTCTCTCTTGCACTACCTGAACTTCCATTGCAATGTACTGTATATATTGTTTATATCTCGTAATAATATATGTTTTCTACTTTTTTACTTTTTTACCCCTCCCCTGCATGTGTGTGTTAAAGGGGACCTATTATGAAAGACACGTTTTTTCTTGTTTTAACGTATATAAAGTGGTCTCCCCTCACCCTGGCAACACAGGGGAGATGAAATCCCATCATTTCTGCAAGGTCTGTGACCCCCGCCCGACAGAATCCCCCAGTGTCACGTGATTTTTTTGAGCGGTTTAGAATCTGCTCCCGTCGTGAGTCACGACGGGAGCAGATAGGTCGGCCTCCGCTGCTGAAACCACGCCCACAACCAGCTCTCTCCGCCGGCTGGAGCTCCGCCATTGTTCGGCAGCGGTGACTGTTTCCACCGGTTTCAACAGCGAAGGACAGTTAAAATGAGGTTTTGCATCGACATTTACCCTCATAAATGGATCAGTTCCAACAGCACGGACCCGGCAACTGCACACGAGTCAGCGGTAAGTTAGGTTTTTTTTTATGGTATTTATATTTGTATGATCTTTGCATGGGCTAAGTATTTAGCTTAGCTCCGGAGCCCCGGCGCCACATACGGACCGGACCGTCGAGGAGCCCCCGGGTTCGGAGCTCCGGGCCCGGAGCTATGGCCAGGCCCGTGCCGGCGGCTCTATTAGTACCGTAATACATTTTTCTTCTGTGGTTTCAGATCTTTCAAGCACCTGGAGCTGTTCACATTCAGAAGACGCACGGTCCTTCCTTGAGCCAGCAATAGTGCATACATTTTATTTATATATTTTAACAATAAAGTTGCCATTTGTGAAAATTCAGTGTTGTGATTTCTTTACAGTTAACATGATTCATTTGTCTTGTAACATAAGAAGTGAAATGATGAGGAATTGGAGTAAATAACTGTAACTGTTTAGAATTAAATTCAATCTTCCTGTGTGAAGACGAGGTGACTAAAGGCTGATTTATGGTTCCGCGTTACACCAACGCAGAGCCTACGGCGTAGGGTACGCGTAGATTTAACGCAGAACCGCGGACACGCTTTGCTACGCAGCCGCTGCTCTTCTCCCCGGAGCGACGCTTTGTCTCCTCCCCTGCTACACGTCATTCAAGCAGCCAATCAGAGCAGAGCCTCATTATCATAGCCCCCCCTTCCCTTAGAATGGAGCACAGAAAAAGGCTTTAGAAGCGGTAAAACTATAGACATGGCCCACAGGCTGAATTTCTGATTTATCTAGAAAAAACAAGCTTTAGATTGTTTTTAAGACATTCAAGGCCTGTTTAAAATATACATTAAATGCCATAATATGTCCCCTTTAAGTGTACTGCTGCTAACAAGTGAGTTTCCCCATTGAGGGAGGAATAAAGGATTATCTTATCTTATCTTATCGTATTTGACTAAAAAAAACGAGTTCACAGAATTGTTTACTTAATTTAATTATACAGGACTGTCTCAGAAAATTTTAATATTGTGATAAAGTCCTTTATTTTCTGTAATACAAAAATGTCATACATTCTGGATTCATTACAAATCAACTGAAATATTGCAAGCCTTTTATTATTTTAATATTGCTGATCAAGGCTTACAGTTTAAGAAAACTCAAATATATAAAAATTAGAATATTCTGGGAATCTTAATCTTAAACTGTAAGCCATAATCAGCAATATTAAAATAATAAAAGGCTTGCAATATTTCAGTTGATTTGTAATAAATCCAGAATGTATGACATTTTTGTTTTTGTAATTGCATTACAGAAAATAAAGAACTTTATCACAATATTCTAATTTTCTGAGACAGTCCTGTAAGTAGAAGAACTTAGTTGAGATTTGAAATTACTTGAAACATTTTGCTACCCTGTCTCAATATTTTAAAGCAACAAGGTTACAAATTATTTTAAGTTGAGTCAACTTGAAATTTATTAAGCCTGATTTATGGTTCCGCGTTAAATCGATGGCGTAGCCTACGGCGAGGGTTACGCGGCGACGCGCACCGTACACCGTAAGCTCTGCGTCGGTGTGACGCGGAACCATAAATCAGCCTTCACACTGTGCGCCCTGCTGCTCCACTCACCGTCGTCGTGGATGCGCGCTGCGCGCATCGTCTCCACGGCCGCCAGGACGCGGCCCCACTGGCACTCGGCCCGGAACCGCTCCAGCTCTGCCCCGGGCCCGGAGCCGGAGCCGGGCCCGAGCCCCAGCCGGGGCTGGCTGAAGGAGACCCGTGCCGCCATGCTGCGCTCCCGCTGCTGGACGCTGTACTCCCCGGACACGATGGGAGTGACCGCGCTCTGGAGCCAGTAAAGAGGGGGGGTCACTGCAGGAAAAACACTGCACAAATCCCGCACTGCCCTACATAGCTCGTTTAATGTCCCATAATTAGTATTATTATCATTATTATTATTAAAACAACACCTGGATGCAGGGATTTAACGAGTCTTATAAGGGAATAGTTCACCCGCAGCGCGTCACATCCCCCAGGTGAGGCATTAAAACATCTGGTGGAAATGATCAACTCACTTTGAGTTTGAAGCACATAAAAAAGTAAAGTTTAGTCAAAAAAATAAATAATTAAAAGTGTGGAAGAGTGAATGGAGACACCTGGAGGAATGGCGCACTAGACAGGTGTAAAGTAACCAGTCACGTGTTTGTCTCTCAGTAGTAAATAATTACAGATGTTCAGAGAGAAACGGCTCCACCTGAGGTTCAGCTCAGGTCACTCAACACAGTTATAATAAGCAACAAATATCCTCCACGTGGAGGTTAATTTAAATAATATTGTTTTATTTCCAATTAAGAGATTTGTCGAGGATTAATTGGTCCATCTCTTTCACACGTCTTTTCATTCAGTTGTAAGTAATACGTTTCTGAGGCCCCCAAAAATCCTGGGGCCGGCCCTGTTGGGAAGACTTTCAATGTCCCATCATTCACAGGAATAATAATAATAATAATAATAATAATAACAATAACAACAATAATAATAATAATAATAATTATAATGATATTGATAATGATAATAATAACATCACTTTAAGATTTATAGAATCTGAAGAAATCTCTGTGTGCTTGGATTATGCAGGAAACTAGATCGGGTCTTCGGGTCAGCGGGTGGTACTACTTTAAAGGGGATCTATTATGAAAAACAGGTTTTTTTCTGTCTTTAAAGGTATTGTGACATGAAAAACACATTTTTCTTGATTTTTTGTGTTTTGTTGGGTGTCTTGACATCAATTACACCCAAAAGAAACGAACTTTTAACATTCAGTGTATTGTGTGCTTTCTGGGATTTTCCGCACAATTATGCAAAAACGGCGCATGTGGTTTGGTGGCGGGCCGTGACGTAACGGCCCGCTAAATCACCGCCCCCTCCACCCAGCTCCCTGCCTCCTCTCCTCTCCAGCGCACCATAAAGGCTGATTTATGGTTCCGCGTTACACCGTACGCTGAACCCTACGGCGTAGGCTCTGCGTCGATTTAACGCAGAACCATAAATCAGGCTTAACACTGAGCTGTTTAGAGCCTCTTTTGTTCTCATCACCGGAGGAAAACTGCTAAGAAGACCCGCGGCCATTGACTGGACTTAAGATAAGGGGACACTGCTGCTTCGCATGCCTTTATTTTTGTGATTGTTTGCGGTGGACTGCTTTGCCGTGCTGCTTTTCCGTGCATGCTTTGCCTGTCGCTCCCGGCTTAACTCTCCGATGCCGCTGTTAGCGTATGGCATGCGGGGAGCTAGGGTCCTCTGGTCACGGACATCCCCGGGCTGTAGTCGCCCTGTCTGGGCTGTGTTTGTGGGTGTTTGTGGTTCGGTGTGCGCGCGTGTGTGTGGAGACGGTGGAAGTGTGTAGCAGTTGGGTTGGAGGAGGTTGGGAGGAGGAGCGGGGCAATGATTGACAGGAAAGGGGGAAAAGGACGCGTTTTTCACGGCGCTAAAAAACACCGTCATAAAAAGCCAGGAATGGAGTACTAGAGTGAAGTTTTTCTTGTTACACCCTTTTAGACACATTTGAAGACTTTTAATAGTGTTAAAAGCATGTTAAAAATTATGTCACAATACCTTTAACATATATAAAGTGGTCTCCCCTCAGCCTGCCAACTCAGAGAAGGAGGAAATTCTGCAGTGTCTGTACAGCCGCCCAGATGAGCCGTCCAGTGTGATGTGGATCTACGAGCCAATAAGATTCTGCTCCCTTTTGTTACGTAACGAAAATGCGATTTACATAGTTTGGCCTCCGATGCGTGAAACCACGCCCACAACTAACTCTGCCGGCCGGAGCTTCCGCCATTTTTCCGTAGCGGTGTATCGCGTCATTCAGGCAGCCAATCAGCACAGAGCCTCATTATCATAGACTACGTTTACATGCAGTCAAAATTCAGGTTATTGCTAATATTCTGGTTACTGAAACATTCGGAATATTCTGTTTACATGCGTGAGCAAACAGGGCAAACATGGTGATTAATCATTTGGGATATCTGGATCAAACCAGCGACGCACAGAGAACATCATAACGCAATTCCCGTCATTTCTGCTTCTTCTTCCTGTATCCAAATCCAAAACAAATGCTGCTTCACGCAACTTTTCTCTCACCTTCTTGTAAATCTCGCTATCCCGGTACTTTCTACCGTCTACAAATGGAGAAATGTTCATATCCTTCATTACATTTATAAAATGAAGAACTTCCTGGACTCAAAAGACCAAGATTCCTTGCGAAAAGAGCATGGGCAGAAAACAAATTCATGTTCCGTTTGATGGGGATATTCCGTTTGGTGTTTACATGACCCAATATTCGGGTTTTAAAAGGAGTAACCCAGAGCAAATTCCGGTTATTCAAAGGGATTATTGGTGTTTACATGGCCGTGCAAAACCGGGTTATTGCTAATATTCAGGTTTTAAAAGGGTTATTGATGCATGGAAACGCAGTCATAGCCTCCCCGCCCACTCAGAATCCTGCATAGATAATGAGGTTAGAGAATGGGAAGATAAAGACATGGCTCAGAGGCTGAATTTCTAATTTATGTAGCAAAAACAATCAAAAGCTTGTTTTTAAGACATTCAAGGCCTGTTTAAAATAGGTATTAGATGCCATAATAGGTCCCCTTTAAAAACAAGCATGATTTTGTACATAAATGCAGGTTAAAGCTCTATAATGCACAGAGGAGCTCAAAGCTCTTTTATTGTGAAATGAACCAAAGTAGACGGTTATGACAGTTATTTCAACATGACCTCAACATAGGAGTCTGGGTGCTGAATTGTTTGGATATTTCACCGGTTAAAAACACATACCGTATTTTCTGGACTATAAGCCGCTACTTTTTTCATAGGTTTTGAACCGTGCGGCTTATACAAAGGTGCGGCTATTCTGTGGATTTTTCTTCCACCGCTAGGGGCGCTCTAACCGGAATTAGAATCAAAACTAAGACAAAATAAATGCAAAGAAGAATACGCTACTTCTTCTTTAGCAGATAGAATTAGGTAGAAGCAGATTTCAAATAGATAAATAAATACCAGTTATTTTCTCTTGGTTCTGTCCCGTTTTAATCAGCAAAGTTGCTGCCGTGTTAAAAGACACTGTTAGGAAAGATCTATTTAGGTACAAACATGTACATCATTTACAGTTCAAAATCCTTCTCTACATGTAGTAAATATCTAATCTAATTTAATATCTGCGGCTTGCATATCTTTTTTTTTTTTTTAAATAGAGCAGATGCGGCTTGTATGCAGGTGCGGCTTATAGTCCAGAAAATACGGTAATTAAAAAAAATTAACAATGAAACCTGCACTATTGTTTCCTGTATCAGATAGTCTACTTCGTCATGTGGACTCTGGTTAAAACCTTTTATAGACGTGCTACCGCCATCAAATTTAAAAGTACCTTGTTTTTTCTTTATATTATACATGTCCTCAGTTTAAAAAGGAAATGTGTTACGGATCAAATGCAAAAGCCACAAGCATCGTAAGTTTCTCCATTCCTGAAAAATGTGCTGCATTTGAACAGAGCCTGATTCCTAGCTGTCTGTCAAGACCGACGTCCAGTGGCGTCAATTCAGCCGAAGCTAAGGTATGGCAAGGTTACGAGTCACAGAACTTAACTAGAGTATCAATCAACACGTCCAGCAAATACTCATCACACAAGTCTGCTATGGAGCTGATCTGTGTGGTCAAGAAAATTGGAACTTTTTCAAATGCAGTCTCGCTCACTGCAAAAACTCAAAATCTTACCAGGAATATTTGTCTTATTTCTAGTTAAAATGTCTCATTTTTAGTCAAAAAATCTCATTACACTTAAAACAAGAGTAATTACCAGAAAAGCAACTTGTTATTTGACCATTTTCACCTGTTTCAAGTAAATCTTCACTTGAAATAAGTAGAAAAATCTGCCAGTGGGACAAGATTTATCTTCTTATTACAAGCAAAAAAATCTTGTTCCACTGGCAGATTTTTCTACTTATTTTAAGTGAAATTCTACTTGAAACAGGAGAAAATTGTTGTTTTTGAGTCTTGTCTTAAATGTAATGAGATTTTTTTTGACTAAAAATTAGACATTTTAACTAGAAATAAGACAAATATTCTTGTTAAGATTTTCAGTTTTTGCAGTGTATAATAACTAGTGAAATTGATCATGTTGTTCTGATTTGCATTTGTAGTTATTCTATATGTATTAAGTAATAGAATAATCAATACAAAGAGACAGAGTAATTCCATAAATGCATTTAAAAAACAAACATTTACATTTAACCCTTGAAGCCAAGGTGTGGCGGCTGCCGTACCTTGCCATACCCAATTGACGCCCCTGCCCACGTCCCTAATCTTTCTCTGTTAACACTTTAACTGGATCAGGTAGGGCTTAAGAATCAGCGATGCAAACGGAGCTGCAGCAAAGTAACTGAGGTCTGATGCACAGTGCTGTCATGGTGCAGGAAACAAGAGTTCATTTCATAAATGGGTTCATTTAAGGTTCATTTGAGGGGGGTGGAGGGGGGGTTTGGGTTGAAGGGGAAAGGGCATCTATGTGCAATATCATGGCTTGGCTCGCTACCTGATCTGGATTCTGAAAAACTGGCAATATGACACAGTCTAGCTCTTGGCTCAGTTACAGAGAAATAAATCTGCACACACATTAACTGCTTTACACAGAGCCAGACTGTGAAAACCTATAAATGCACTATTTATTTTATTTATTTATTTATTTTTTTAAGGATTTTACTTCAATAAGAGCTAATCTGAGAGCTAATACAGGGATAAACTGTGGGATGTTGGGAAAGTGAGGTCAGTTGGACA
The DNA here is from genome assembly GCF_033807715.1 of Cololabis saira. NCBI lineage: Eukaryota > Metazoa > Chordata > Actinopteri > Beloniformes > Belonidae > Cololabis > Cololabis saira. The sequence continues at coordinate 15,578,376 of NC_084603.1, forward strand.
TTTAAATCACAATACTGCAGGAGGGAGGGTTGTGGGTAAACACAGAGTTTACTACTCAGTCTGTGTTTGCTACTCTACTCTACAGCGCTAAGAAAAACCTCCAGCCTCTTGAACAGAGATTTGGCAGCATCATTTTCTCTCTGGAAAGTTGACATTTGCGGGACATGAATGATCCTGTCCGTCTCCTCAGCGGTCTGAGCGTCAGCTGAGCAGCTGAGAGGCCACGCCCCCTCGGTGACGTAGGAAGGAGACACCTCAAAGACTCAACTCTGTCAAGATAAAGCACCCCCGGAAACTACGGCAAGGCATCTGCCGTTTTATAATATAGAGAATTGGACAATGAGATTTTATTTCTTTTATCAACATATTGCTGGACAAGTTCCACATCCATAAAGTGTTCAAAATTAGACTCTCTTTTTGTGCCTTTAAAAAAGAAACAAAACTCCACATTTCAAGTCTTTCTATACAGACTGTGTCCTGGGTGTGAGGGGCAGGTAGCATCTCTGCTGACCCCTCACACCCAGGACACAGTCTGTTCCAACTCCTCCCTTCTGGACGGTGCTACAGAACTCTGTGCGCCAGAACCTCCAGACACAGCGACAGTTTTTTCCCGCAAGCGGTTGCTCTGATGAACTCCCACAAATAAACACGTGCAATAATAATCATCTAGCACCTTCGGTAATAATCATGTCTGCCTCACTCTGCTGCACCTCTCACTTTTGTATTTCTTTTGTATAATTTTTTTGTATTTTTTGTATAATTTTTCTTGTAAAATTTGTAAATAGGTTATTCTTATTCAGAACTGTCATTTTCTCTACCTCAAACTGCTGCACCTTTAAATGCTTATTCTGTACATTTGACAAGAAATACCACATTTGTTTATTTGTTTATTTTACTACCTAAAGAGCAAAATAACCGGAGTCAAATTCCTTGTTGGACAATGTTCGAACCTGGCCAATAAAGCTGATTCTGATTCTGATAATGTATATGCGAAGTATATATATATATATATATATATATATATATATATATATATATATATATATATATATATATATATATATATATATATATATATATATATAATATCATTATTATTATATATATATTATATCATTATTATATTATCATTATTAATATATTACATTATATTATTATTATTATTATTATTTATATATTATTTTTTACTTGTTTGCACCATTCTCAATTCTTTTGTGTTTTGTTTTTTAACCCCTGGCATTTGTATGTTTACTAATTTTATTTGTCCATGGGGTCTTTTGTGTTATATTACATATTGTAAATGACATACTGTAAATAAAGTTGATGTTAAAAAAAATTGTAAAGAATCACTAGATCTGCTTCCAGGACCTGTTGTCTACATCCGGGCTGTGTGTGTAACAAATAAATCAGTTTGTAAACAAGACCTCTGAACTCATGACGTCATCTCTGTGCGCGCGTCCCAGACCCAGCTCCGTGTACAGCTGGAGTTCACTACTGTTAGTTTACTGCTAGTTATTTGAAACATGTCTGAATATTTGTCAAATTCTGAGGTTGTGGACGACGACTTTGAATATGATGGACGTCGTTACCGTAGCAGATCTAGTGATTCATAAAAGAAATGAACGAGTTTCGCGGCAATCATGTGTTATTTATACGCTGCATCGTCTGTGTCCCGCTGTGCCCCGTTCACTAACGTTATATGGAGAAGAGGCTCGAAAAAAACTCCTAATATCTTCCGAAGGACTCCAAATGACACCAAACTTGCATGGGTGAGTATACGACCATAAAAAATGCCAGAAATAAGGTCCAGGTTGTAAAAAAAATGAACTTTCCCTTTAAGATCCAGCTGACTTGCCCTGACATTCTCAATTGAGAGCATTGCCAGTCCTGATAAGCGGGCCTGTCCCATGGTGCTGCGCAGGTATGTTTTTATTAACTTTAATGCAGCTGCTGGCGGCAACTGGTGAGTCAGACAGCGGGCTGCTAGCAGAAATCCGCTCTTGGCTTTTCTTCTCAAGTTCAGCTTCCTTGCTGGTTTTTGGTTGAAAGAACCTGTCAATTTTAGAGAGTTTTTCTCTTTTTTTATTTGCCAATTCCTGCAGCTTTCGCTTTTGGCTACCGCTTTTGTGTTTGTATTTCTCCATGACAACAGTTCAACTCTCACTCCTTTCCTCTCCTCACTCGCCAACTCTTCCTCTACGCAAATATGGGTTACACATGCGCACTACACCGGCATCATCTGAGATCATCTATAAATTTAAATTTTTATTTAAACTAGATATATCTTTATAACCAGCCCATAACATTGATGTAAACACACACACCTCAAAAAAAAAAGTCCAGGGCCCGCACGTCCCCAGGTCCTGCGCGTGCGGGCCCCTATGCAGTCGCATTGTCTGCATATATGGTAGTTTCGCCACTGTAACTCGCGTATTTTGGGTTCATCGGCTATTTTTCGCTGGTTAAGATGACTCCACGTGTAGTGCAAATCATAAAACGTTTTTTAACACTACCCTAATAGATAAAAATTCTAAAGAAATGCTGCAACAATCCTATAAAGAGCGTGAAAACTTAATTACCGGTGTTGTGCCAAAAAGTGATTGCCTGCCAGAATCTGATTTCTTCTGATTTCTGGCCGCGGGAGCGCGCACAGCAGCCCGTTGAGCGATAGCGCTAAAATGTCAGATTTTCAGATTATGAAGCTCATGAATGAGATCAAATCATATTTAGGCAGAAACAACTTTTCATTAACTGTATTTGGCCTTCAATCAATTTTTGGCAGGTGAAAATGCCTATTTTGTGTTGTAATGGTTCTTTAAAAGAGTTAAAAGCAATCATGTGAGCTCTAGTGTTTATATTATGAAGCTCAAGAATGAGATCAAATCATATTTAGGTAGAAACAACCTTTCATTAACTGTATTTGGCCTTCAATCAATTTTTGGCAGGTAAAAAGACCCATTTTCAGGGGAGAAATCACATTCTGGCAGGCAATCACTTTTTGGCACGACACCTGTAATTTAACTTATACTACTTATCAACTTATCTTGCTGCAGCGTTTTCATCTTTGATTATTTCCACCAATCAGAATGAGCTGTCGTGTCCAAGCGCGGCTACGGGAAGCGAGTAGGATCAGAAAGGCGTGACAGGCAACGCGAACAGCGTCAGCGTTTGGTGGAAAACACACATTTAACCTAAAAGTGGGTAAATTACTATCATTTGTTCCTAGTAAATATGTCAGGGGTCGTCCTAAGGTCTTTTACGCGTGTAGTGGGTCATATCACACCCACGTTGTCGTGAATTAAACCGCTGTTTGCGAGTGTTTATGAGCTAAGGTTAATGTTTCAGTGGTGATGGTTATTTAACAAAACACTGTTCATATAATGTGTGTCATCTTTGTCTACAACAGTGTTATTGCTGATTTCTGTCTATGGTGTTTTATATATTTGAACTTCAGACAAACTGCTGAAGCATTTGCTGCAGAAACGTGAGAAACTATTGTTTTGCTTTGTTGACCTGTTGCTCCACGGAAGCTTTTCAGTGTGACACCGATGTAGCTGCTGAATATGTAGTATTTTTATTATTTTATTGAGTATTTGTTACAAGCAGGGGTGGGTAGAGTAGCCAACAATTGTACTCAAGTAAAAGTACTGTTACTTCAGAATAATAATAATGACTCAAGTAGAAGTAAAAAGTAGTCATCCAAATAATTACTTGAGTAAAAGTAAAAAAGTACTTGGTGAAAAAACTACTCAAGTGCTGAGTAACGTCTGATTTATATTTTTAACACAACTATTCAAACAGACAAAAGTACAAAATAATCATCTTCAGGCAAATTAAATCAATAAATCAATAAAATAAATTAAAATGAATAAAAAAATAGCTTAAATTAAAATAATCTTAAAGTAAATTCAAGTACTTTAATAAATAATAAAATAACCGAATAAAAAAATAAATTAACACAACCATTCAAACAGACAAAAGTACAAAATAATCATCTTCAGGCAAGTTAAATCAATAGAATAAATAAAAATGAATGAAAAATAAAAAATAGCTTAAATTAAAATAATAAGTAAATTCAATTACTTTAATAAATAATAAAATAATAACAGAATAAAAAAATAAATTAAGCACAAGTAGCACAAAATCTGTCTGTGTTTGAGTCTGTGTAAATGTGACAAAACATGCAAAAATCATCTTCAGGCAAATTAAATCAGTTAAATAATAAGATAAATTAAAATTAATAAAAAATAAAAAGATAGCTTAAATTAAAATAATCTTAAAGTAAATTCAAGTACTTTAATAAATAATAAAAAACAAAATAAAAAAATCAATTAAGCACAAGTAGCACAAAATGTCAAGCCTTTGTACTTTTCTTTTTTAACCAGAACTAGAACAAGCCCATGAACTCATAGAAACTCTGTGTGTGTTTGAGTCTGTGTAAATGTGACAAAACATGCAAAAACAAACATTTTTCCCAAAGAATCACCCAGTGATGTTATGAGATTGACGCGTACGCGGATAAAAGGGATAAAAGAAAAGTAACAGCTCAACGTAGCTAATGTAGCGGAGTAAGAGGAACAATTTCTTCTTCACAAATCTACTCAAGTAAAAGTAAAAGGTATAGTGATTCAAAGCTACTCCTAAAAGTACAACATTTTTTGTGTGTGTGTGCAGCATGGCTGGTGTGCAGCAGCTCCTGCTCTTGTCCGTCTCTCTGCTCGGCCTCCAGGCCCAGGTGGCTCCACACCAGGACCAGGTGGTGGAGAGCTCGGCCACGCTGACGGGCCACGGCCGGCTGGACAGACACATGGTGCAGGACCAAGAGTGAGTGCAGCCCTGCAGAAACCAGTCCTCACGCTCGCACTTTTCCACTAGAACCTACTCGGCTCGACTCAGCTCGGCTAGGCCTGGTTTCTTGTCCATAACAATTCAGCACCTGGAGCAGAAGTAGGAGGTTGGAGAAGCTGCTGTGATGTATTTGATTGTATTTGTATTTGACAACAACACTAAAGATGTAGAACCTGGAGGAGATGATAGATGTGCTGCTGGATCTGTGACTTGTGTTCGATATCAAGTTAAGAAATGAGAGAGAGAAGCTTCAAGCGGCAACGCTTTTTAATGTTTTTAGTTTGTGTCGGCGCTGCTGAAAAGTCAGCTGGAGCCGTGAGCAGCTATGAAGAGACAGAGCTCCTGGTAGATCTGGTCATTCCTTATCGTCCGTCTAGATCCCTTTTTAATTCTCTCCTCAGCACCAGGTTTATGAACATCTGCAACTCAGAGTTGGATCATGAAACAAGAATCCGCCGTCAGTCGCTATTTCTCTGATGTCACATCCTGACTCAGACGTCTGACTCCAACCCCCCGACCAATCGGTGTCCTGTAGTGTGATGACGTCAGATACAGCCGACTCAGCCGCTTAGAACCTCATCAGAATAGATACAGAAAAGTATCTACTCCGCACGTTAGACCCCTAGTGGAAAAGAACTAAGGCGAGTCGAGTCGGGCTGAGTAGGTACTAGTGGAAAAGTGACACTCGTCACAGCCCAACAAAGCCCCAAAAAACAGCCCTTAATCATCAAAAGTCTGGGAATACTTTACATTTAGTACCAAACACCTTTTGGAGTTGATGCCAGACTAGCCATGTTGGAGTGTCTTAAGTCAGAGGGAAGTTGTTTTTTGTGGGAGGGACAATAATAATTGCAAAATATAAAAAGCTAAAAGTTCTGGTCATAACTCCGTTTACTGGCATATAAAATGTTATTTTTATTTATTTTTTTATTGGTTAACAGAAGCTAAAGTGCCACCTGAAAATGGTTCCTGCCGAAAACAAGTTTTTTTGTTTTTTTTTTTAGTTCCACCTGCCATAGAAAGGTTCCTTTTGTGATTAGACTTTTTTATGTAATAAAAATATGTAATTTAGTTTTAAACAGTGCTATTTTTTTATCCAAATATGTTATTTTTAACACATTTGGATAGTATGCAGTGCATTGTTTTTAATCTTTTGTAATATTTTACAAGAGACTATAAACAGGTTGGCTTTGTTATTTTGTATAATTTTATTCCATATTCCATATATTTATTTTACTGTGCAAAACTGTTTAATAAACTATATTGTTAAGGATTTTTATTTTTTTATTTGATACATTATGGTTTTTATTAATCGAACAACAGAAAAATAATCATTAAAATGATCGTCCAATTACTCGAATTATCGACAAATCGATAAAATAATCGCCAGATTAATTGTTTTTGAAATAATCGTTTACCTCCAGCCCTAATACTTGGAGAAATAAATGGATACATTTTTTTTTTAAAAGGCCAAGGGTTATATCTGAGACCCTCCACACTTCCCTGGACGTGTTAAATGTTAGTTATTGATGAGGAGACCAACGTGTTAATGTGTCTGCTGCTGCTTCCAGCCACATCATGGAGCACCTGGAGGGCGTGATCGACAAGCCGGAGAAGGAAATGTCCCCGCAGGAGCTGCAGCTTCATTACTTCAAGATGCACGACTACGACGGGAACGACCTGCTGGACGGGCTGGAGCTCGCCACGGCCATCACGCACGTGCACAGAGAGGTGGGAGGAGGGAGGAGGGTTGGTTTGGTCCTCCGAGGACATGTTGATGTCCTGACGTCAATGTCAATGTCAATGTCAATTTTATTTATATAGTACATTTAAAAACGACCGAGGTCGACCAAAGTGCTGTACAGTTTACAATAACATGAAACAATACGGCAAGAAAATACAGTACAAAATGTAGAAACAATAAAATCACTAACATGCTAGAATGATCAATAAAATAGTAATAAAAAATAGAAAGTAGAAAATAGACGGCAAAGAACATAAAGTGCGCAATCACTTCTCACAAAATGTAGGCAACTATTCATCGTACACCAAAAGCCAAAGAAAATAAATACGTTTTCAAAGAAGACTTAAAAACCACTAGGGTCTGAGCAGATCTAATATTCAGTGACAAACTATTCCACAGCTTAGGGCCGGCCACCGCAAAAGCTGGGTCACCTCTAGTTTTGAGCCTAGATTTCGGGACGTCTAAAAGCAACTGATTTGACGACCTCAGAGCTCTGGCTGGTGTGTGAGAGTGGAGAAGTTCATTAAGGTATTGGGGAGCCAAGCCATTCAGTGATTTAAAAACTAACAGCAAAATCTTAAAATCAATCCTGTAGTGAACAGGAAGCCAGTGCAGGGAGGCCAGAACCGGGGTAATGTGGTCACGCTTTCTAGTCCCAGTCCAGCTGCAGGCGTCGCACAGAACGCTGGTCTAAACCCACATACAGAGAGTTACAGTAGTCTAGCCGTGACATAATGAAGGCGTGAATGACCCTCTCCAAGTCTTTAGGAGATAGGTAGGGCTTTACTTTGGCCAGGAGCCTTAGCTGAAAAAAAGCACCTTTAACTACAGACCCAATCTGTCTATCGAATTTAAAATCACTATCAAAAATGACACCAAGGCTTTTAATAAAAGAATTCATTTTGGAACCAAGGGGGCCCAGAGCATCAACAGAGTCATTTAAAACAGCAGGATGTCCAAACACAATAACCTCAGTTTTATTTTCATTCAATTCAAGAAATTTAGTTCCATCCAAACCTTAATGTCCTTAAGGCAAGCTAGTAGAGGCTACAGGGAGTGCTTACACTTTAATTTTAAAGGAAGGTAGATTTGGACATCATCGGCAAAACAATGAAAAGAAACGTCATGCTTTTGGAGAACAGAGCCCAGAGGGAGCATATATAAAGAAAACAATAATGGACCCAAAATGGAGCCTTGGGGCCCCCCACAAGTAAGATGGGCCACACTGGAGGAGAAATCACCCAAGTGGACAGAAAAAGACCTGTCAGTCAAGTATGACTCAAGCAGCATGAGAGCCGCATCTTTGATACCCACAGAGTTTTCCAAGCGTCAATTCAATTCAATTCAATTCAATTCAATTCAATTTTATTTATATAGCGTCTAATACAACAAAAGTTGTCTCTAGGATCTTTCCAGAGACCCAGAACATAAACCCCCGAGCAATTATTACATAAACAATGGCAGGTAAAAACTCCCCTAGTGGGAGAAAAACCTTAAAGGTATTGTGACATCATTTTTAACATGCTTTTAACACTATTAAAAGTCTTGGCCAACATCCCTCAAATGTGTCTAAAAGAGTGTAACAAGAAAAACTTCACTCTAGTACTCTATTCCTGGCTTTTTATTACAGTGTTTTTTTGCGCCGTGAAAAATGCTTCCTTTCCCCCCTTTCCTGTCAATCATTGCTCCGCTCCTCCTCCAAACCTCCTCCTCCTCCAGCCATACGCTCACAGCGGCGTCGGAGCGACAGGCGAAGCATGCACGGAAAAGCAGGAGGGCGAACCACCGCAAACAATCATAAAAATAAAGGCATGCAAGCAGCACTGTCCCCTTATCTTAAGTCCAGTCAGTGGCCGCGGGTCTTCTTAGCAGTTTTCCTCCGGTGATTAGAAGAGAAGAGGCTGTAAACAGCTCCATGTTAAGCCTCATTTATGGTTCCGCGTTAAATCGACGCAGAGCCTACGCCGTAGGGTTCAGCGTATGGTGTGCGTCGCCGCGTAACCCTACGCCGTAGGCTCTGCGTCGGTGTAACGCGGAACCATAAATCAGCCTTTATGGTGCACTGGAGAGGAGAGGAGGCAGGGAGCTGGGTGGAGGGGGCGGTGATTTAGCGGGCCGTTACGTAACGGCCCGCCACCAAACCACATGCGCCGTTTTTGCACAGTTATGCGGAAAATCCCAGAAAGCACACAATACACTGAATGTTAAAAGTTCGTTGTTTTTTGGGTGTAATTGATGTCAAGACACCCAACAAAACACAAAAAATCAAGAAAAATGTGTTTTTCATGTCACAATACCTTTAAGCCAAATAGTGGCAAGAAAAACTCCCCTTTAGGAGGGAAGAAACCTTGAGCAGGACCAGGCTCATAAGGGGGGACCCTCCTGCCGAGGGCCGGACTGGGGGTCGGGGACGGCAACAGCACAGCAGGCAGGTGGAAGCAGCAACGGGATGACCGGGGGTGGGGACCGCAGGCCAGCACGCAGCTCCCGAAGCTCCAGCCCAATCATCAAGTCCCAGGTTTGGTTCAGGGTAGGGGAAAGGTTGAGAAGGGGCAGGGCCAGGGAGAGGAGTCTTGACGGACAAATCTCTCCCCCGCCTGACCGGGCCGTTACCCTGCCCCTCTCACTCCCACGCTGCAGGATCCGGTGTTTTGCATTCAGAGATGCTCTTCAGAGGATGCTGCACCATGTACAAAAGAGAAAAAAGAGAAGAAAAAAGGGGGGGCCAGAACAAGAAACTACAGGAGCGACTCTAACACACACATGTCTTCTTCTCTCCCCCAGGAACGGGGGCCGGAGAGCTCGCCCATGAAGGAGGACGAGCTCATCGCGCTGATCGACGACGTGCTGAAGGACGACGACAAGAACAACGACGGCTACATCGATTACGCCGAGTTCGCCAAGTCGCTGGAGTAGAAATCCCCCCCCCCCCCCCCCGATCGTTGGCAACGCTGGAGCGGCGAGGAGTCGGCAGGAAGGGGGAGGAGCCGAAGGCTGCGCCGCCATTTACCCGACCATGTCAGCTTCGTCTCTCACAGGAGATCAATCAGGGTTATCAGTAATTAACTAAACTCCTCTCTCTGTGTTAACTGGTAGAAGCACAACTGGGGATTTCACTAATTTGATAAATATCTAGAATAAGGAGGAGATGATGCGCTGTTACGCTTCAGAGGGACGTTATTGTTCCTCAGTTTTTGTAAAATCCTTTTAAAAAAAAAAAAAAAAAAAAGGAAGATTCATTTCAAACTGTCGGTTCAACCAATTTAATTTTATTTTTTTATAATTTTTTTTTTCCAACTGGAATGCATCAGCGAGTGTTTGTATTTGCTGATGTTTTCAGTTGTAGAAATGACCAAAACTCACATTATAACCTAAAAAAAACTACATAATTGATAGAGTCGATGGTCTGAGTGTGTGGTCTGTCTGTGGTTCTGGTAACTAACGGTTTGTTGTCATGACGACACTAACGGTTCGTTGTCGTGACGACATTAACGCTTCGTTCTCATGATGCAACCAACGGTTCGTTGTCATGACGAAACCAACGGCTCGTTTCCATGACGACACAAAGTGGCCTTGACTTTGAGCAGTTGGGGTTTGATGTTTTTCCCCCCGGATGTGACGCAGACTCCCGCGCTGCGCTTCGCAGGCCGTCTATCGTTGAATAAGCTACCGACGCTCGAGCACTTGAACGCAACACGTTAGCTTCAGATGTTTAGCTGCCTTTTTTTTTTCTCTGAATGTGATAAAAGTGTCAGGTCAAGTTTGTTGGATCCGTGTGTGATTTCTTCTGCAGTGTAATTTTTCTTGTTGAGGAATTCTGTATTTCTTTTTTTTTTGCCATCTGGTGTTAATTCTTCGGTTCTGATTGTTTGAAGGAAATATTTAAAGTCATGACGGATGCAACTCCGGATTGTGACCAACAAAAAATAAAATAAAAACTAATTTAGTTTCTGAATTGTAGTGGGTTTTTTTTCTCCCTTTAAATATCTGTGCAAACGTGACATACAAAGGACTTTATTTAACAAGAACAATGACAAACTCAGATGTAAACATAAGTACATCAGATTGAGAACAATCACACCTATTAAATTGAGATTGCATAAAGTGAAAGGAAGAAAATAAATAAGTATAAAAAATGAGTGTTTTTCGTGGCCTCTACACCCCCCTCAGCGGTTTGCCTCCCTTTTTTTCAGATATTTCTGACAAGATTTAACAAATGTCCTTTCATTCATTAGCTTAGAGTAAATGTTTTTTTTTGTTTTTTGTTTTGGTGGATCAAAAAAAAGTGACTACAATTCAAATTAAAGCTGCAAGCAGCGATGAACGGGCCCTCTCACCCTAGTGCACGTTCAGGCTGCAGTGGAAGCTTGTATGACTTGATGTAGATTCTTCAGGCCTGGACATTTAGTGGATGAAACCACCCACAACTCTCTATGTCAAACCAATCAAAAGTTATGGCAGAAAATTGGAACTATCAAATATGGACCAATCAGATGAAGGGGGCGCGCTTTTTGGCGTCTATCGTCGCCACGGTAACACTTTTGACTGAGAAAAGTAAAACGCATCGTTGCAGGATCTAGACGCACATTTTAATGTATAACACACCTGGGTGCACGTTACGGTTCGGGGGAAGAAGCGGCCAAAGAAATGGCATAAATTGTGCCAAAATTACACGATTAATTCAAAATGGCCGACTTCCTGTTCGGTTTTGGCCATGGCGCCAAGAGACTTTTGTTTAAGTTGCGACATAATACGGGTGTGTACCGATTTTCGTGCATGTACGTCAAACCGTATTGTGGGGCTTGAGGCACAAAGTTTTCTAGTGGGCGCTGTTGAGCCATTAGGCCACGGCCATTAATGCAAACCATTAAATATCAAATTTTTTTTGCCAGGCCTGGCTTGCGTGCAAAATATGGTGACTTTTGGGGCACGTTTAGGGGGAAAAAAGGCCCTCCTTTCGTTTTTATTGAATAATTGAAATACAAACTCTCAAATAGTATGTATGTATGTCAATATATATATGTATATGTGTGTATATATACATATGTGTATATATGTATATTATTGGTATATATATATATATATATATATATATATATATATATGTGTGTGTGTGTGTGTGTGTGTGTATTTATATATATATAAGTGTGTATATACATGTACTGTATATATATGTGTGTGTATATATATATTCTTTTATTTTATTTTTTAATTTTTTATTGAACAATTGAAATACAAACTCTCAAAGAGAATATATATATATATGTATACACACATACATATATACCTAATTACAGTTGAAAAGAAGAACTTTTAGAAGAACTTTCAGTTTAAAAACATTTTAATACATGTAAACAAAGATGTCTGACACTACAATTGATTTACAGAAAGTCGCTACCTCTGTGTTAACATTTCTCCTCTGCTTTTATTGTGGAGGGGTTTAGAGGAAGAACAGGAAATGGGGACAGAATAGCGCGGACTCATGCCGTCCATCTTCTACCAAGAGAGCTAGAAGCATAGACATATCTACGTATATATACGTATATATACGTATATATACGTAGATATGTCTATGGCTAGAAACACCGGGAGGCAGAACAGTCTCCCTCCCCTGAAACTAAAGACCCTCTCCCCCTCAGCTCCAGGGCGAGGCCGACTCCAGCGGCGGCATGGAGGCCAGCGAGAACACGGGCGAGCTCAGGTTCCCCCTCAGCGGGCCGTACCAGTCGTCGTGCTGCCGCGGGGCCGGGGCGGGGGGCCCGCCGGGGCAGGGGCAGCGGCCCGGGGCCGGGTGGCGGGCGTACGCCGCCGACGGCAGCATGGGGGACAGGTGGGGGATGTGGGCCAGGGGTTGGGGGTAGTACTGCCGGGCCATGCCCCCCAGCAGGGCCCGGTGACCCGGCAGCACGCCGCCACGCAGGACCTTCTGGGCCGCTCGCTCCTGCTTACGCTGCTTGGCCCTGCGGTTCTGGAACCAGACCTGGTGGGAGGAGGACACAGCTGAAATCAGGGACGGTTCTCTGAAAAACTGGGCTTTTCTGAGGAATTAACGCTGTAGGAACAAAAAAAAAGGCTGCCGAGGAAAATAAAAGTTAGTTGAATTAGTTCTTAAAGTGATCCAAGTTTATTGTAACAAAAGATCAAAAGGCAGCAATCAATGACTACGTTTACATGCAGTCAAAATTCGGGTTATTGCTAATATTCCGGTTACTGAAACATTCAGAATATTCCGTTTACATGCGTGAGCAAACAGGGTTATCCCTGTAGACATGGTGATTAATCATTCAGGATATCTGGATCAAACCAGCGACGCACGGAGAACATCATGACGCTATTCCCGAAATTTCTGCTTCTTCTTCCTGTATCCAAATTCAAAACAAATGCTGCTTCACGCAACTTTTCTCTCACCTTCTTGTAAATCTTCTATCCCGGTACATTCTAGCTTCTACAAATGCAGAAATGTTCATATCCTTCATTACATTTATGAAGTGATTAGTCTCCTCCTGGTCTTGTTTCTCCGTGTTTATAAGAACTTCCTGGACTCAAAAGACCAGGATTCCTTGTGAACAGAGCATGAGCAGAAAACACATTCATGTTCCGTTTGATGGGGATATCCCGTTTGGCATTTACATGACCCAATATTCGGGGTTTAAAAGGAGTAACCCAGGGGTCATATTCAGGTTTTTAAAAACAGGAATATGAGCAAATTCGGGTTATTCAAAGGGGTTATTGGTGTTTACATGGCCGTGCAAAACCAGGTTATTGCTAATATTCGGGTTTTAAAAGGGTTATTGATGCATGGAAACACAGTCATTGTTATAATCTCCTACATCATCCAATGGTGTCATGTAAACTTGTTTGTTGTTCTAATCTGCTACTGCTACTACCACTACTACTAAATATTTAACCACTTTCCCAACTGTTGCTCTTACTGCCCCCTATCGCTCACCGCCGGTACGACACGCTCTCCTCGCGTACTACGCGAGAGACGTTGCGGTTGGTGGTGCACGAGAACGGACGTGAACGGACGCGAACGTAAGCACTAGGGGTGTAACAATATATTGTGCCACGAAATTTTGCGATACAAAAACGTCACGATACGTGTCGTGGAGGTGACAAAGTGTATCATGATATTGGGTTATTAATATTAATCTATTGTGTTGACTAGTAACGACCGTGTCTCGACCAAAATCTTCCTCCGCTCAGAAGAAACTAGTACCATTTTGAGGCTGGTGTAGAGTTAAGCCTTACCTTATTAAATTAAACCTTTTTGGGGTGGTGAGTAGGATAAACACGGGGACAACTTCTGCGTGAGTTCCAGTGTACTTTAATGTCCCTCAACAGTGTAGGATTTTAGAACATCATTTTAGAACTACAATTATTACAGAATTCAGCCGCACGCGTGCTGACGAGGACCAGAGGGCGGGAGCACATTACACCTGTTTTAAAATCGCTGCATTGGCTCCCCGTGCGTTTCAGGATCGATTTTAAGGTTCTTTTACTGGTTTTTAAGTGTCTTAATGGTCTTGGGCCTTATTATTTGTCTGCACTACTTTTACCCTATCGACCCTCGCGGACCCTGAGGTCCTCCGGTGCTGGCCTTTTAACCATACCAAAAGTTAGAACCAGGACACACGGGGAGGCGGCATTCAGTTTTTATGGTCCCCGATTGTGGAACAGCCTCCCGGAGAACCTCAGGGCCGCAGAGACTGTTGATGTTTTTAAAAAGAGGCTCAAGACCCATCTCTTTAATCAGGCTTTTAACTGACTCATTTAACTCTTTTAAATTTCTTATGCTCACCCTTATTTTTATTGGATCTTACTGCTCTGTTTTATATTTAGTTTATCCTTTTTTATCATATTTTATTTCTGTTTAATTTCATGTTTTATCTAAATATTTTAGTCGTTATTTATGGTCTATTTTATACATTCTACTGTCTTATTCTTTTAGTTTTTAATGTCTTGCTTTCTAGACATACTTTTAGGATTTTATGTTATGTTATACTTTTTTAAACTCTTTTAGTGTATTTTATTCTGCTTTCTTGTAGCTTTTATCTCCAGTGTTTCCTCATGGGGAGCCTCCATGCTGGGAGTGACTCTGGCCTGCAGGGGGTCGTCCTGGGGGTGGTTCTGGCCTGGATGGTTGTGGAGCTCTGCACCACGGCTTCACCGCTGTGGTGTGGACTCCTCCATCCGTCCGTCTCTGTGGGCCCCCCCCCTTGTAGCTGCGGGCTATGAGACCTCCTGGCGTGGACGGCTCCCTGTTACCGTTTCCTCACCTGGATCCTCTGTGCCTAGCCATGTCTGCACCGTGTGTCTGCGTGTGTGTCTGTGTGTGTAACCTAAGTCAATTGTAGTGTGCTTGTGTCTGCGGGGAGGGGGGAGGGGGGCAGGGCATTAATACGTTTTATGTTTATTTGTTTTATGTTAAGCACTTTGTGTTGCATTATTTGTATGAGTGCTATACAAATAAAGTTTGATTTGATTTGATTTGATTTGATTTGAACATCAACACAGCACCTAGTGCCGTACTGTGGCGTATCACTCCGCCCAATCTAAAACAGACTAATCACTACAGATAAACTGACTAGTGTCATTATAGTCCCTGATTTACATCAGAATATAAAGAATATATTTATAAAATAATGAACCCTGAATTACCAAAATAACCTTAACAAAAATAAATCTCCTCTTACACTTATAAGGTGAGCATGAATCAATCTTTTTATCATGTAAAATTGTATGTATTTATTTACTTTTATTTATTTACTTAATTTTAGTTAAATTTCTGGAAAAGAAAAAAGTCAAATCATACATGAGAGAAACTATTCAGTTTGTGGCAAAATATTTGTACTTGTATGAAACTGAAGATGCATAATGCAAACCTGACATTTACTTTTAGTTCAGTTTGTGGAAAATGGTTGGCCTGGCTTTCTCTTTAAAACTTAAACAGTTATAAAGAATTACAAACTGTAACAATAGAGCAAACGTACAGTATTGTTTTGTATTTTGTGTCTTTCAAATAAAAGACCATTTTTCCAGTCATATGTTCCTCATTCAAGGTTGTTAAAAAAATACTGCTATAATATCGTATCGTTATCGTGACCTCAATATTCGTGTATCGTACCGTATCGTGAGATTGGTGTATCGTTACACCCCTAACAGCAAAGTATATCCCAGCCTTAACGCCCCACCTGTATTCGGGCCTCGTTGAGCTTGGTGATCCGGGCCAGCTCCTCGCGGCAGTAGATGTCGGGGTACTGGTTCTGCCCAAACGCCACCTCCAGCTGCTCCAGCTGCTTGTGGCTGAAGGTGGTGCGGTGGCGTCTCCGGGCCGGGGTGGGGTAGTTCCTGGCCCTCCGGCCGAGGCCCAGGGGCCCGGAGGCCTCGCACAGCGGGCCCTTCCTCCCCGGCTCACCTACGTCTGCGCTCAGGGACAAAAACAACAGAAGAAGAAGAAGAAGAGGGGGGTGTTGATGAGGCTTTGGCTGGACAATCCTCCAGCTCCTGTTTCCCGACTTCCTCGGCTCGACACACAAAAAGGAGCTTTAGTGCCCGAACACAAGCTCGTGAGAAGGAGATACCAGAAACTTTGGGGATTTGAGAGATTACCGCCACAAAAGTGACGGATCTGTCAGGACACAAAGATGCAGGTACTAGTCCCACTTTTCAAGTTTTCATCAGCAAATGAGGTCAAATAAAAGTTGTTTTTTTAAGTCTGACCTTTAGACCTCCAGTGATTCGCTGGTCGGAGACGGAGTGTTTATTAAAATACAGATGAAGAGAAACCCAGACGGATGAGACTCACCCACGCTGGAGCTGACGGCGGCGATGTCGGAGTAAACCTCGTAGTCCTGCTGGCTCCGGGCCGCGTCCCCTGCCACCTTCACGTGGGCCATCTCTCCGCCGGTCTGGTCCACCTGCCGGCGCGCAGACACACTAAACGCCTGGCGTCCCACCCATCTGCCTCACCTTCACCTGTGAGGAGCCAATGGGAGGAGGAGGGTCTGCTGCTCCGGCGGGGGTCGGCTGTTCGGGCATCACGTTGTCAGTTATCAGCTTTTAAGTTCAGAGACTTTTCCTGAACTATTTAGATTCGTTGTGGTTCATTTTCAGTTTTCAAAGTGTCTTCAGCTATAATAGCTTTGTTTGAGCTTTTTTGTTGATCCCTAAAGATTGTAGTTTCCAGTGACCTGGATGCTTTTGCAAAAGTCAGAACCCCCTCTTTGTTATTCAATTTTTTATTTGCAAAATAGACAGACAGGTTATACATGTTGTTCTGCAATTTGTAAACATATTAAGTCTCATAATCTTTGCATTTGCTGCATACATGTATAGCACTAACTTATAATTGTGTAGTTATTAAAACAAGAACAACAAAAAAAAAAACAGTACCAGTTGAGTGGGGTTTTAGCTTTAACCAGTAAAAGTTGCGAGATAGTTTGACCAAATTTCCCAATAAATTTCAAACTTTTCTTGTTCCAACTAATAAATGTTAGCTTCTCCATTGTGTAGATATCCTTAATAATTGTAATCCACTCTGCAGGAGAGTCTTTAGCCAACCATTTCCTCGTGATTGCTTTTTTACTTGCAAGTAGTAAAATGTTGTACATATATTTGTTTCTCGTCCGTTCACAGTGTCCGGTCTTAGCCCCAGACATAGTGTCTCAAACCCCAGCGGGATTCGTTACCTTCATGATTTTCTCCATGTTCAATTTAATTTCATCCCAATACTTTGAAATGACCGGGAACCCCCTCTTTGAGTTGGGTTTTATACTAAAAGTTCCCCTCTGCAGCTGGTGGTCATCTGCCTTAATCTTTCACCCTTACTCCTTTGCTTTTGTGTGTTTTTTCTTTTCTGACATGTAAAAACTTCAGAATAAAAGGCAAGGTAGCACAATTCGACACAAGGTAATTCAAAGTGCTTTATATAAACATTAAAAGCGGCAAGACACAATTAAACAGTAAATAACAAATAAAATGCTAAGAAAAGAGGTAAAATAATAAAAAGCACAAGTTGTTAAAAAGTAAGGGCAGTAGATCCAGCAGGTACATCTCATTCTTACAATGGCAAGAATTACGTTTCTATACGGTCAAAACGTACAAAGACCGGGTAAATGGCTAAAATTTATACTAAAGGCTTAAATTTTATACTAAAGTGTCCCCTCTGCTGTTGGTGGTCATCATCTGCCGTAATCTTTCACCCTTACTCCTTTGCTTTTGTGTTTTTTTTTCTTTTCTGACATGTAAAAACTATAATAACAAAGTAGACCCTGGCATGACCTTTATCTGTCATTTCCAGGTGACGTCTCAGGTATGTAAGTAAATATTTAATCAAAAGTTGACAGATTCTGTTTCTCAGTTATTTTCCGAGGCGGGAACTGCCCTTATGTCATTTCATCAATGAATGTGGTTTTACTGCTATTTCAACATTTAGAGTCATCGCCAGAAAAATAATACCAGAAAAACGTGACAATTTTCACCTTTTTCAGATACATTTTCACTTGAAATAAGTAGGAAAATCTGCCAGTGGGACAAGATTTATCTTCTCATTACAAGCAAAAAAATATTGTTCCACTGGCAGATTTTTCTACTTATTTCAAGTGAAAATCTACTTGAAACAGGTGAAAATTGTTGTTTTTTCCAGTGATGAGTCTTGTTTTAAGTGTAATAAGATTTTTTTACTAAAATGAGACATTTCAACTAGAAATAAGACAAATATTCTTGTTAAGATTTTGAGTTTTTGCAGTGATCCATTTTACTTATCCTGTGAAGGACAGAGTCATATTGATAAGTTCAGAAAACTGTTTTTTATTGTTGCGTTTTGATGTATTTGATGTAAGCCCAGTGGATATTTAAAGCTTACAGAAGGCTGCATTTAACTGCTGCTATGTCATTCCTGCAGTATTTCTGCAGGTGTTTTGGTCACTGCTATTATTTGTAATATATTATATTATTTGTAATCAGCACAAATTATCCGTCCCCATATGATAAAATCCACCATCCCCCCTGATTATTTTTTACAACTCGAGTTCTGTGTGCAACCACCGGTGCGGCCACCAGGGGGCACCGTAGCACCAGCCTGCAGTGAACCGACCAGGACAATGGATCCATGACATGAAGCCCCGGGCTGGCCCGGCTCCAGGTCAACCCCCCCCAGTTGGCTGGACGGTGACGGACAGGGCACCCCGTCCCCCGTCCGCCGGTTCAACCCAGCTGAACTCTTGCACAACCAGGACCCCAGCTGCCGTCTGCGGTTCCCATGACGCTAAACTCAGACGGTGGCCGGTGTGGAGGACCGGCTGAAACAAAAGGAGACTCCCCGGCGTCCCGCTCGGCGCTGAGTCACGTAGGGATAGCTGAGCACATAGCTGGAGCCTCAGCTGACACTTTGTCACGGCTCGGCGTCACGTACTGCACTTGCTGAACCATCCTGAGTGTGAGGGTGATGCAGACATGAGGGGGGGAAATGTGGACCCCTGAAACCCAATCTTACCAATCAAAACCAGTTGACCTGCACCAGTGCACCGTTACACAAACGGGGGACAGATTAGCGGTTACTCTTCCTGGAAACAAGCACCACGTCTCCAAAGATGCCACACAGGACCCTCAGTGAGGTTGTGATATGGCACTTTTCCACTAGTACCTACTCAGCCCGACTCGCCACGCCTTGGCCTCGTTTCTTTTCAATACCCAGATCAGAAGTAGGAGGTTGGAGAAGCTGCTGTGACGTATTCAGCGCCGTCGTATAGGGGGGAAAGGTGGTGACAATTATAAGGGCGCACGGCCCACAAGGGCCCACACAGGGCACCACCTTTGGGCGCAATACCTTCCGTTCGCTGCAGCCTCTGATTGGAACACCTTACAAAAAACCCTTAAACTTTCTGTTCTCACCTCCATCTCCACCTTCAAACTACATCTTTTATTAACCGACTCCTGCACTTGCTTTTGGTCCTCCTTCATGCATACTGACTGTTTGAATTACTTGATAAATTGTTTTATCTTTTGTATTGTGTTTTAATGTCTTTTTCTGTATTTATATAACTTTGTTCTTTTTCATCTTAGCTCCCCCCTCCCCTTACCCCCCTAGGCTGCACTTGAAAATAAGAAATTTGTTCTTAATTTGCTTGCCTGGTTAAATAAAGGAAATAATAACTTGGCCCCCCCATTAACCTATGAAAAAATGATTATGCATACATAATACACAATATGTACTCATACTAATGAATCCAAATTCAAACAGAGCCACTAGTCACACAATATTCTCTAATTTAAATCACTTCGATAATTCCCTTTGCCCCTTCCCTTCTTAGAAATGGTTTGGTCCACCCAGCTCTGTGCGAGTGAGCAGCGCGCTGCACGAACATGAGAGCACAGCTGGACTAGATGTACAGTAGCTAGATCAGGGGTCGGCAACCTGCGGCTCTAGAGCTGCATGCTCTAGAGCTCTTTAGCGCCGCCCCAGTGGCTCCTGGAGCTTTTTCAAAAATGTTTGACCTTTTTTTTTCCTTTTTTTCTTCTTGTTTTCACCTTTTTTCCGTTTTTTCTTCTTTTTTTCTTTTTTTTTCTTCTTTTTTCATTTTTTCTCTTTTTTTCTTCCGTTTTCCTTTCCTTTTTAATCTCGAAATTTCAACTTTTTCTCGAAATTTAGACTTTTTTTCTTGACATTTAGACTTTTTTCTCGATATTTTGACTTTTTTCTCGACATTTCAACTTTTTTCTCGAGATTGTACTTCAACATTAATCTCGACATTTCGACTTTTTTCTCGAAATTTCAACTTTTTTCTCAACATTTCGACTTTTTTCTCGAAGTGTATAATGAAAAAAATAATCTTCCCCCAGTTATAACTTATATAGCTACATGCAGCATGTGTTGCCTTCATTCTAAGGCTGATACAAGACTTTTCATTTTTTGTGGCTCCAGACTTATTTGTTTTTTGTGTTTTTGGTTCAATATGGCTCTTTCAACATTTTGGGTTGTCGACCCTTCAGCTAGATGGTGGAAAGCTATCATGCCCCCCAAAAAGCACAAATCCGGGCACCAGAAAAAGTTAGAAAAGGAGGCCCGAAATAAGAGCAGCAGAGCAGCGGCCCAGGACATAAAACTGTTCTCCAAGAATGGTGCAGTAAAAGTGGGCTAGAGTGTGCAATGCAGTTGAAACCAGGCCCGCTTCTACGAGTGTGCATAAGCATTGCACCCTCAGTTTATGTGTTTGCATGCTCAGTTGAAAAGACGAAAAGAAAACTGACAAATGCCCGCGCGTTAAGTCGGATTTATGGTTCCGCGTTAAATCGACGGCGTAGCCTACTGCGTAGGGAACGCAGCGACGCGCACCGTACGTTCGCGTCCCCGCGTATCCTACGCCGTAAGCTCTGCGTTGGTGCAACGCGGAACCATAAATCAGCCAGTGTACGTCACTCATCTGTGTCCAGCGCGCAGTTTCCTGCACCAGCAAGACGCTGCTCTCTGCTGCACCGTTAACACAAAGTAACGATGGATATTCGAGCAGCTATGAAGAGACAGAGCTCCTGGTAGATCTGGTCGTTCCTTATCGCCGTCTAGATCCCTTTTTAATTCTCTCCTCAGCACCAGGTTTATGAACATCTGCACCTCAGAGTTGGATCATGAAACAGACTTTTGCTGCCATTGCTGGTGGAATAAAATGAACAAGAAGCTGCGAGTCGCTCTTTCTCTGATTTCCCCCTCCTGACTCAGACGTCCAACTCCAACCGCCCAACCAATCGGTGGCCTGTAGTGTGATGACATCACAGCCCGATAGATACAGAAAAAGTATCTACTCGGTACGTTAGACCCCTAGTGGAACTACAGTAGTGTAGGAACTACTCGTCTAACACCATTCGACCTTCGACCCGAAGGATCCCGGCGGCTCCCGGGGGTCGGTACGTAACTCCGGGGTCCAGACGTGCTCTGGTCTGGAAGTGCGTCAGGATGACACAGAAGATTCGCAGCTCTCCCTCGGACCGGCGGCCCCCGCCAGGAAAGTGTAACAGCCAGAAATGCGGTGATTCAATGACCCGCCGAAGGAACCGGGCCCGAAAGGATCATCTGTTACATATTAATTTGGTGGTTGAATCGACAAATAACCCCGGAGGCCGAGCCAGCCGAGCCGTCCATTACTGGAGAAAGTCCCTCGCCTTTGTTCTGGCTTCTCTGTGCAATAACATCTAATCTGATTGCTTGTGACACGCAGCCTGTGAGAGACGAGTCCTGTGTGTCCTGTGTGTGTGTGTGTGTGTGTGTGTGTGTGTGTGTGTGTGTGTGTGTGTGTGTGTGTGTGTGTGTGTGTGTGTGTGTGTGTGTGTGTGTGTGTGTGTGTGTGTGTGTGTGTGTGTTCATCCCATATTCTGCTCACATGTTTCCTGTCCCAGACAGACCCGACCGCAGCAGTCCCCCACCCGGACCATCTGCAGCTCTGTCTGCAGCTCCGTCCGCTTTGTCTCCTCGATGACGAGTTCAAGTTCTCGCAAAAGACACAAACAACATTCTGAATCTTATTTTAAATCATTAATAGGATCACCGAGTGTACGAACCAAGCCAGGCACCAAATGGCAAACAGGCCGTAATAATCAGAGGCATGCTTGTGGAAAAAAAACTGAAAACAAATAAAAAAGAATGAATACTGGACTAAATCAGGTTCTATCTATCTATCTATCTATCTATCTATCTATCTATCTATCTATCTATCTATCTATCTATCTATCTATCTATCTATCTATCTATCTATCTATCTATCTATCTATCTATCTATCTATCTATCTATCTATCTATCCCATCCATCCATCCATCCATGATCTGATTGAGAGTCACAGGAAGGAGGAGAATTATCTATCTACCGTATTTTCCGCACTATAAGGCGCACCGCTTTATAAGGCGCACTAAATATCTGGTAAAATACCGTACTATAGTGGCTGGGGTTGAGTTACGTATCTACCTGATGGAGCTGCGCTACAGGAAATGCTACAAAATCCTACAGCGAATGCAACAAAAAAAAAGAAGAAAAGTACCGTATGTCAAACTTTATTAACAAAATAAAAACAGCTTTGCTCCGTCTCATCAAAGTCGCCATTATGCGAGTCAGCGTCGCTGCTGTTGTTTTGAACGTCTGTGACGATTCCTGACGTTTTTAGCGCCATTACTTCGGCGACACCAACTACATTACCCACAATCCCCCTGACTACAGTAACAGAAATTACCGTAGGTTAATGATCAAATATAATCATACAATCAATGATCTTATAACTGCATTATAAGGCAGGTTTTTGAGAAAATTAAAGGCTTTTAGGTGCGCCTTATAGTGCGGAAAATACGGTAATTAATTTTATTTCTGGAATCAGGAAACCTAATTGAAGAGTGAACAAACGTGTCATTTAATTTTGAATTGCATGATGGGTTTTTCATTGTTTTTCTTTTTTTTTTTTAGTTAAACAACACATCATTACTTCCTGATGGGGAAAAAAATATATTTAAAAAGACAGTTGAACAAAGTTCCTGTTCTGACGTGTTCACATGCTGGTGTTTGCTCCTTATTATGCTGTTTATCAGGCATTTGCTCTTTATTATGGTTGACGACGAAGGAGTTGATGTTTTGATTTAGATGCTTTCTTTTAATCCTTTAATTTGTGTACTTGCCGATACCGAGTACCGATACTTCTACCACAAAGATAACTAGGCTAAAAATGCAATGGAAAATGCAATGAATTGGAAGATAGGTTTTATTTGCAACAGATAGATTCAATAAAAATAAATAAAATCTATCTATCTATCTATCATTGAAAGGCTGCAAGATCAAAATGTAATCCCAACTTTGTTAAATAAAAGTTCCCTAACATGCATGAAAGTGTGAAAGGTTGGATAAAAATGTAATTTTAGCTCGCTTCAAAATGCATGTGTACTTGAGTACAAATGTATTGCTCAGAGGTTTAAATGTACTTGATGTTCACTCACATTAACATACGAATGTGTTGCTGAAGAAATGTACATTTTTTTCCCTCATTTATCAATGTTTAAAGCAACATTGGATCCTATTCCAGACGTCACATGGCGGCAACACAAGCTCCGTTAGTTGGTTTGAAGACACTTTAGCATGAATTCACTTCCCTACAGGTGGGAGCATGTTGTTGGGATAAAAGGGACAGCTCCAGGGGGGTTTCAATCAGACCCATATGACAGATTCCAGTTTGTTCATGTACATGAAGCCTCTTCAGAACAGACGAGGGTCTGTTATGGTGTCCCGCAGGGTTCAGTGCTAGGGCCAATCTTGTTCAGTTCATACATGCAGCCCTTAGGAAGTATAATCCAGAATCACGGCACCAACGCTCATTACTATGCTGATGATATGCAGCTCTATTTGTCTATGAAGCCAGATGAAACAGAACTGTTACAGTAGCTAAACTTCAGGCATGTCTTAGGGACATCAAGGACTGGATGTTGGCAAAGTTTTTGCTTCCAAATTTTGATAAAACAACGTTATTATTTTTGGTCCAAAACACCTCAGGAAGGGATTAGATGGTGTTGCGATGGCCACCAGTACAACTGAGCGAAACCTTGGTGTTATTTTGATCAGGATTTGTGGTTTAAACCGTTTAAACCAATTAAATGAGTCAACCTGTACTGCAAAACTGTAATGACTCAGATCCGCCATGTTTGTTACACAAAAACCTCATCAACGGGAATTTATCCTTCTTTCTTTCTTTCTTTCTTTCTTTCTTTCTTTCTTTCTTTCTTTCTTTCTTTCTTTCTTTCTTTCTTCTTTCTTTCTTTCTTTCTTTCTTGCTCATTTCTTTCTTTCTTGCTCATTTCTTTCTTTCTTTCTTTCTTTCTTTCTTTCTTTCTTTCTTTCTTTCTTTCTTTCTTTCTTTCTTTCTTTCTTTCTTTCTTTCTTTCTTTCTTTCTTTCTTTCTTTCTTTCTTTCTTTCTTTCTTTCGCCCATTCCTACCTCAGAGTGATGCTGAAACACTAATTCACACGTTTGTATCTTCTAGACTAGAGAACTGTAATGTGTTATTAGCAGGATGTCCAAGTAATTCTCTGAATATTCTCTAGTAGTTGATCCAAAATGCAGCAGGGCGAGTGCTGACAGGAATCAGCAGGAGAGACTGCGTCTCCACTGGTCCCTCGTAAAACTTAGAATCCAATTAAAAATGTTATTACTTGTGTATAAAGCCCAAAACGGCTTGCAAAACCTGATAGTACCGTAAGTTCCTAACAGAGTTCTCCGTTCTCAGAGTTCAGGTTTACTTGTATTTCCTGGAGTATCCAAATGTAAATTTGGAGGATGGGCCTTCTGCACTGAGCGATGCCCTTCACCCTTCTTCTCTCCTCTTCTTCTCTATCCTTTCTTCAGATCAACTAACAGTTATTAATTAAAAGTATCTCATCAATAATTGTGCTCCATTGTTTTTATAGTTTGTTTTGCTGGTCTGCCCCCTCACTGCAAAAACTCAAAATCTTAACAAGAATATTTGTCTTTTTTCTAGTTAAAATGTCAAATTTTTAGTCAAAAAATCTCATTACACTTAAAACAAGACTCATCACTGGAAAAAACAACAATTTTCACTTGTTTCAAGTAGATTTTCACTTAAAATAAGTAGAAAAATCTGCCAGTGGAACAAGCTGGCAGATTTTTCTACTTATTTCAAGTGAAAATTTACTTGAAACTGGTGAAAATTGTCAAATAACAAGTTATTTTTCTGATAATTACTCTTGTTTTAAGTGTAATGAGATTTTTTGAGTTTTTGCAGTGCTCTTTTTCTCTTCTGCAGGTCAGAGCTTCCAGAGCTCCATACTGACCTGCAGTCCCGCCCTACATCTGCTTATATAGTGTTGCGTCTTCTCTATCAAAACGTTTGTGAGCCGCTACTGAGCGGGTCAACACAGTCAAAACAAAAGACAGACGCGGATCCAGCGTCACCTCCAAATTGATGCAATTTAATGATAGTCCAGCAGATTATAATTTATGCAACAAGTATTATCAAAAAGGCAAAAAAAAGCATCTTAATTTAATTCTGCGATCTGCCCTTTGCAGTCAAAAGACTGTCCCGCTTCCCACTCTCACACTCTTCCCTTCATCTGCAGGTGTCAATAATCACGCATTAAATCACTGCAGACGCTCTGACACAAGAAAGGAGGGGGGCGAAGACAACGCAACAAACCAACAAAAAATGATTCTTTCTGAACTTATCTGTCCTTAATACATACAACACAAACAATACCATGCCCCCACAAAACCAATTCATATACACCTTTCAAATAAAGGATTAAGTAAATAAAGTATATTTAAACTAACCAAGATTAATTTTGGCCTCAACATATAGATTACCATCTAACTATGTATCAGTAATTGTTCATAATGGATAATTAACACCAATATATGTTGTCTTTTGTACCTTTGACAGTGTGTCTGTTTTCTCTTTTCCTGCTCTGCTGGGCTGGTCTTTGGCAGGAGGGTCCCCCCTTATAATCCTGGTCCTGCTCAACGTTTCTTCCCTCCTAAAGGGGAGTTTTTCTTGCCACTGTTTGGCTTAAGGTTTTTCTCCCACTAGGGGAGTTTTTACCTGCCATTGTTTATGTAATAACTGCTCGGGGGTCATGTTCTGGGTATGGGTCTCTGGAAAGCACCTAGAGACAACTTCTGTTGTAATAGACGCTATACAAATAAAATTGAATTAACTTGAACTGATGAGAAGGTAAGTTTAAGTAATCATCTTTTTTAAAGCTGGACAGCTGATGAATTGCATCTGTTGTTTGGAGCTCAGGTTGAACCTTTTCGCTGAAACTCACATATGTTGCAAGACCCGATAGTGCCTGATGTTCCTAATTGTACACGTACATACTGATGGATGTTGGTGCTGGATCCTAAGGAGGAACGGGAATACAGTTGAAAGGAAGAACTTCAGTTCATTAGGGCCCGAGCACTGACTGTGCGAAGGCCCTATTGAATGTGTAGGATTTTTTTTTTTCTCGTTCTTCTTCTGACGAAAGGAGGGCCTTTTTGCCCCCCTAACGTTCCCCAAAAGTCACCAAATTTTGCACTAAGGTTTGCATTAATGGGCGTGGCCTAATGGCTCAACAGCGCTCCCTAGAAAACTTTGTGCCTCAAGCCCCACAATACGGTTTGACGTACATGCACGAAAATCACTACACACCTGTATCATGGGGCAACTTAAAGAAAAGTCTCTTGGCGCCATGACCGAAACCGAACAGGAAGTCGGCCATTTTGAATTAATTGTGTAATTTTGGAGCAATGTATTGCATTTCTTCGGCCGTTTCTTCACCCGAACTGTAATGTGCGCCCAGGTGTGCGTCTCCATCCTGAATGAAATGGGAAATGGGGAGAGAAACATGCTGTCCACCTTCTACCAAGAGAGCGACAGAAGCGACCCAGAAGGGTTTGGGGCGCTAGTGGCCTTTATTGAAAGTAGGCAGTAGGAGTGAGAGGGAAACATGCACTGCCTGCACAAGGGCGATAGTCTCTGTAAACGACACCCAACACTGAGCTATCCAGGGCCTTAAGTAACTTTTCTCAGGAATTACAGTCCCACCTGTATGCGGGGCTCGTTGAGTTTGGTGCAGTCCATGTAAGGGTACTGGTTCTGCCCAAACGCCACCTCCAGCTGCTCCAGCTCAAGAATAAGAAAGAAAAAAACAAAAGAAGAAGAAGAAGGGGGGCAAAAGACCCTCAATTCCAGCAGACAATCCTCCAGCTCTTATTTCTTGACTTCCTCAGCACAAAAAAAAGTGCCTGAACCGATTCACCGACGACTGAGGCAGGAAGAAAGAAGGATTACGGCAGTTTTCTGGTTCCCACTGACATCAGGCAACCTGAGAGCCGTGCAGCTTTAGCGCCCGAACACAAGCTCGTGAGAAGGAGATACCAGAAACTCGGGGATTTGACCGAGATTATTGCCACAAAAGTGACCGATCTGTCAGGAAGGTGAGGCTGAGCCGACTCGCTCAGGTCGTAGCTGCTACTGGGAAGACACAAAGATACAGGTACAGATTGTGAATCTCATCAGCATAATTGTTCTCCATTGTTCCTGTAGTTTGTAGTGCTGGTCTGCCCCCTCCTCTTTTCCTCTTCTGTAATGTTTGCAGGCCAGAGCTTCAGGAGTTGTATCCTGACCTGCAGTCCCCCCTCTGATCATCCCACTGCTGCTTCCACCTGTCTGTAGAAAGAAATAGAATAGAATAGAAAGCCTTTATCCTCATTATACTCAGTACTGGAGTTGAGGGGGGATGAGGGGGGAAGAGGGGGGACAGCATCCCCCCCCTGAAATAAAAACGGTCCAAATCATCCCCCCTGTAAAACTGTCATCCCTCCTTTCCATCCCTTATGTCATTTCATCAATGAATGTGGTTTTACTGCTATTTCAACATTTAGAGTCATCACCAGAAAAATAACACCAGAAAAATAACTTATTTGACAATTTTCACCTGTTTCAAGTAAATTTTCACTTGAAATAAGTAGAAAAATCGGCCAGTTGGACAAGATTTATCTTCTTATTACAAGCAAAAAAAAATTGTTCCACTGGCAGATTTTTCAACCTATTTTAAGTGAAAATCTACTTGAAACAGGTAAAAATTCTGTTTTTTTCCAGTGATGAGTCTTGTTTTAAGTGTAATGAGATTTTTTTTACTAAAATGAGACATTTTAACTAGAAATAAGACAAATATTCTTGTTAAGATTTTGAGTTTTTGCAGTGATCCATTTTACTTATCCTGTGAAGGACAGAGTCATATTGATAAGTTCAGAAAAGTGTTTTTTATTGTTGTGTTTTGATGTATTTGATGTAAGCCCAGTGGATATTTAAAGCTTACAGAAGGCTGCATTTAACTGCTGCTATGTCATTCCTGCAGTATTTCTGCAGGTGTTTTGGTCAGTGCTATTATTTGTAATATATTATATTATTTGTAATCAGCACAAATTATCTGTCCCCATATGATAAAATCCACCATCCCCCTGATTTTGTTTTACAGCTCCAGTACTGATTATACTGGTACAATGACATTAGGCAGCAGCTCCGTAAAAGTGCACACATGCAAAGACTGTGTAAACAACAAAATGAGAAACATAAATATATACACTATGAAAATGAGTGAATGAGAGAATAATGATGCACACGAATGAGTGGAAGAATATTGCACTTGAATGGATGGAAGAATATTGCACAGTATGAGGTATCTTATTGGTTCAGAAAGTTCACAGCTTTGGGGAAGAATCTGTCCCTGAGTGTGTTTGTTTGGGTCCGTATGGACCTGAAGCGTCTCCCAGAGGGCAACAGGTCAAAGACGTGGAAACCGGGGTGGGTGTTGTCCTTTATGGATGTCTGGAAGATGCCTGATGACATCCTGACCTACATCCTTCAGTTTCAGATGTCGCTTTCGGTGCCGATATCAGAAATGGCATTTAACCGATCCAGACCGACACACAGCCAGGAGTCATGGATTTCCCAGACGTAATATCTAATGATGGAGACTAAATATGTTTAGTTTTGCGTCAAAGCCAGACATTTTAACAGGGATGTCGATGGAGACTGAATCCTTTTTCGAGCCGGTCCCTAGTGGTCAGTTGAAGAACAGCAATATTCACTTCCTCTGGATTCCACTCAAAACTGGAATATTGCCTCTTGGTCCAAAATGTGTTCCTAATTATTAATTAGAAGTATCTAATCACCATCATTGTTTAAGGTTCTTGTATTTTGTTGTGCTGCCCCCCCTCCTTTTCTCTTCTGAAAAGGAGGGTACACAAAATGTGTACCTAATAAAGTGGTTACACAAAGAAGCGATGTTGAAGTGGGTGAATATTTTATTTCGAACATGCATGTTAAAAAAGTATACAAAAAAGTAAAAAAATAAAATACAAATATTTTATATATATATATATATATATATATATATATATATATATATATATATATATATATATATATATATATGTATATATATATATATATATATATATATATATATATATATATATATATACATTACTACTTTAATCTGTTCAATACAGTGATATAATACTCAATTATATGTATATATAAATATATAAACAAAACAAATCAAAGCAAACAGGAAAACAAAACAAGCGCCCAGCATTTAGTTGCTACTGTATGTATGTATGTAATAATATAAGTAATTATAATGCATAGTATTATATTATCATTACTTTACTATAATACTACAATATAATAGAGAACAATAGACAATGGTATAACAATATACTTGAATAACTATATAAGAGTAGATATGCTGTATATACACTGGTTCATATATTTACCTCCAATTATACACATAAAAATGACTATAAATCTATATATCGACATATCTACATGTAACTATAAATCAATATATATTAATAGAGATATAGATATATAAATACTGCACGTATAATATAACTCAATATCTGTCTATATACATACCTACATATAACATATCTATAGCCATTATTATTATTATTATTATTAATATTAATATTAATATTAATATTAATAATAATAATAATAATAATAATAATAATAATAATAATAATAATAATAATAATAATAATAATAATAATAATAATGTTATTTAGCAGTGTGAGTACAGTGTGTGAGTATTTATAAATACGGGTTAAATGATTAGTGAATGGGGGTAGGATTATATAAGTTTACACTTCTTCCTACTCCTTTTTGCACATGTAAATTAAGATATCAAGTGTTAAAGTATGAAATTCTTTGTTTTGTCGTTTTGTTTTCCTTATCTTCTCTTGAAGTTTTGTTTTTTACATGTACAAAATAAATCAAATCAGATCAAAAGGTGTTAGGTGGAGCACACAACGCATGAACCATGCCCGGTTTCAGTTCCTGTAAGTTTATCTTCCCGTCTTGCTATTATTAGGCAGCAGCGCGGGCCAGCGGACCTGGAATCATCTGGAAGCAGCTATGTATCTATCTCACATGTAAGTGGAGAGCGGGGCGGCAGACGCAGGGATGTCTGTGAGAAAAGAGCAATAAACATCAGCGGGGCCTTTGAGCTGCTGTCATTGTGTCACGCTGGACTGGCACCGAGCCCCGAGCTGCTTTGTCTTTTATTCTTTCACATTGTAATCGAATGCATGTGAAAAATCTGTAAAAGTTTAAAAATAACCGCAGCCGTATCCATACATAAACACTACACTGTAAAACCCTAACGGTACATCTTAATAACAGAAGTAAGTTGAAATAACTTAAACTTTGGAAAAAGTTGTGGTCACTCATTGCCATCAGTTAAGATAACTCAAAAATGAATTAAATAAATGTTCGAACCTGCTATAAGATGTGTGTGTTTGTATTGTGTTAAAGCAACTTAAAGTTGAGTTATTTAAGTTATGACAACTAAAATGGTTTAAGGCAAATCGGTTTCCTAAAATGATTGAGGTGCTAGAAGTTGTGACCACTAGAATGTGATAATTTAATTTAGAGGAATAAAACTGAGTAACTTGAACTGAAGTGCTACAATTTATTTAAAGAAGCATGAGGCTCCTTTTAAGAAATGAGAGTCTCTAGCGCCACCCTTCGCCACGACGGCCGTCGGGGGTACTGCAGCCAACAGTGAAGCCGGCATGGGAGAACGGGGAGAACGCACATGCAGCGTCATGTGACGTCACATCCACAGCCCAGCGCGGGAAATTCGGGACCGAATTGCAGCACATTTTGCAGCACACAGCCTGTTCAAGGCAACGGAGAGATACACTAGAGGGCTCATTCTTTTTGGTTTGGAACGCTTCATCTGACATTATTACTAGAAAACTTAAAACGTATACGAATTTTTTTCATAAATCCTGCCTCCATCCTGCCTCATGCCCCTTTAAGTTAGTCTGGCTTGATGCAAATTAATACAATCAACACTTTTTAAATAAGTCTGAAGGAAATACTACATATGAGTGTATAATACGTATTAGTTTTAAGTTCAGTGCTAAGTGCTAAGTTCAGTTCATTACTGAATGAAATGGTACTATCAAATTTAAATAATAATAAATAAATAAATAAAAATTTGAGTTACTTGAACCTCAATGGAATATTCTTTTTACACTTGAATCATGGGTGCAGATCCCGGGGGGGATGGGGGGGAACATGTTCCCCCCCAATTTCTGAAAAACATAAATTGTGCCCCTCAATAAAAATACCCTAAATTATTATTATTATTATTGAACAAATGTATTTTCAGACTTAAAGGTTGAATATCTATTAAAAATATATATATATATATAAAAAATAACACATCCACGGTGCGTTTTGAGGTGTACAGAAGGAAATTATTGCTACTCCATACATTTTTTTTGTCTAAATTAATAATTAATTAATTAATAATTAATATTTTTAAAAATTTTGACGGGCTCGACAATTACTTTTTGTCAACGTTCTGTTTACATTCGTACCTGCCCGTTTACCACCATAACTGTGTTAAAACATGATCAGTTAGTTTAAACTTGTTTAGGGCTCCATATTTCATCCATATATCAATTGATCGTGCATAAAGTAGTCCCATAGGATAAAAGGAAGATGGTGAGAAGAATTTGAGATGAGTAGACACTACATGCCCAAAACCCTTAAAATTATGATTTAGGAATATAACAGTTAAGTAAGCAGTGACACACACTGTTGGCTGTTTAGGACAAATAAACAAGAAAGGGAAGCACAATAAATGATTCCCTGTGCAGTATTTTTTGGCGAGCCTTTACCAATTTATGGCATGGTATGAGTTGCATATTGGCAAAAAATTAAAAATTAAAATCACGTTGGTGTCCCCCCCAATCCTGACATCGGATCTGCACCCCTGACTTGAATTGTTTGAGTTAATAAACTTAAATGGTTTTAGGCAATCGGTTTCCTCAAACAGTTTGAGTTCAACTAACTTATCAGGTTTTACAGTGTACATACGACCCAAACCTGATTACCGTGTATGAAAATAACATGCAAGTCATGTTATACTGGCTGCTCAATTTCAAGAATCTCTCTCGCGCACACACCAACACACACACACACACACACACACACACACACACACACACACACACACACACACACACACACACACACACACACACACACACACACACGGGCCTCTGTGTGGCTGTGGCTCCGTCCAGCTCGGACACATAGAGGAAATTCTTCCCTCCCGATTTCCTGGGACTGAACTCGGAGTGACCTGGTTGGCAGACATGCAGCCCCGATGGAAGGAATGCAGCTCCGCTCCCCCCGATCCCAGCCCTGCACCCTCCACCCTCCACCCTCCACCCTCCGCCCTGCACCCTGCACACCCCGATCGGTCCAGCAGCCCGCGAGCCCGGCCGTGGAGAGAGCAGAGAGACGGAGACACACCGGGCTCTGTCGGGTGGTAGGAACGGAACGGCTTTTATCCCCTAATGAGTTGATCAGAGCTCTGCACCAGAGCGAGACCAGATCCGTCTCCGTGTTCACGGTTTATCGTCGGATTCCGGGACACACTGAAGCACTGACAGCCCGACATGTGTCTTTGTTCTTATGCAACTCACACTGAAAATACATACGGTTCCACCAAAGAGCCAAGGCCTCGACATCTGCTTCACATCTGAAGCCGCGAGGAGTTTGTTCTTGTCAGCAGTCGACGGTCGAGTCCAGAAAAACTCAGGCTCACAGGGAAGCTGGTGGTTGATACGCTGTGAATAAGTGTAGGAGAGTGTGTAATTGTAGAGTGTAGTTGTAGTTGTAGTGTAGTGTGTAGTTGTAGTGTGTAGTTGTGGAGTTTCTTCAGAACAGTCAAGGGTCTGTTATGGTGTTCCGCAGGGTTCAGTGCTAGGGCCAATCTTGTTCAGTTTATACATGCAGCCATTGGGAAGTATAATACAGAATCACGGCATACACTTTCATTGTTATGTTGATGATACGCAGCTCTATTTGTCTACGAAGCCGGATGAAACAGAACCATTAGTTAAACTTCAGGCATGTCTTAGGGACATCAAGGACTGGATGTCCAGAAATTTCTTGCTTCTAAATTCAGATAAAACAGAGGTTATCATTCTTGGTCCAGAGCATCTTAGGAAGGGATTAGATGGTGTTGCGATGGCTTCCAGTGCAACTGTGAGAAACCTTGGTGTTGTTTTCGGATTTGTCAGGATTTGTCATTTAAACCATATGTTAATCAGGTTTGTAAAATAGCCTTTTTCCATCTCTGTAATATTGCAAAGATTAGGAAAATCCTCTTGCAGAGTGATGCAGAAAAACTAGTTCATGTGTTTGTATCTTCTAGACTAGATTACTGTAATGTGTTATTAGCAGGATGTCCAAGTAATTTGCTGAATAGGCTCCAGCTGATCCAGAATGCAGCAGCCCGAGTGCTGACAGGAATCAGCAGGAGAAACCACGTCTCTCCAGTGTTAGCGTCGCTCCATTGGCTACCCGTAAAATTCAGAATCCAATTTAAAGTTTTATTACTTGCGTTTAAAGCCCAAAACGGCTTAGCTCTGCATTATTTGCAAGACCTGATAGTGCCTTATGTTCCAGGCAGAGCTCTCCGTTCTCAGAGTGCAGGTTTACTTGTAGTTCCTAGAGTATCTAAATGTAGATTTGGAGGGCGGGCGTTCTGCTATCAGGCACCACTACTATGGAACCAACTTCCAATCTGGGTTAAGGAGGCTGACACCACCTCCACCTTTAAAACTAAACTTAAAACCTTTCTGTAAGCCTATAGTTAGTGTTTAGTAAACCTCTAGCTGGTGTTGGTAAATCTCTAGGTAGTGTAAACTCTAGTGTGTTAGAGTCGCTCCTGTAGTTTCTTGCGCTGGCCCCCCCTTTTTTCTTCTCTTTTTTCCCTTTTGTACATGGTGCAGCATCCTCTGCCGGTGGCGAAGAGCATCTCTGAATGCACAACACTGGAACCTGCAGCGTGGGATTGAGAGCCTGCACCTAACCTGGGGCTTGCTGATTGGGCCGGAGCTTCGGGAGCTGCATGGGCAGCAACGGGATGACCAGAGGTGGGGACCGCAGGCCCCCACCTCTGGTCATCCCGTTGCTGCTTCCACCTGCCTGCTGTGCTGTTGCCGTCCCTGACCCCCCAGTCTGGCCCTCGGCAGGAGGGTCCCCCCTTATGAGCCTGGTCCTGCTCAAGGTTTCTTCCCTCCTAAAGGGGAGTTTTTCTTGCCACTGTTTGGCTTAAGGTTTTTCTCCCACTAGGGGAGTTTTTACCTGCCATTGTTTATGTAATAATTGCTCGAGGGTTTATGTTCTGGGTCTCTTGGAAAGATCCTAGAGACAACTTTTGTTGTATTAGACGCTATATAAATAAAATTGAATTGAATTGAATAGTTGTAGAGTGTAGTTGTAGTGTGTAGTTGTGGAGTGTGTAGTTGTAGTGTGTAGTTGTAGTGTGTAATTGTAGGGTGTGTAGTTGTAGTGTGTAGTTGTGGAGTGTGTAGTTGTAGAGTGTAGTTGTAGTGTGTAGTTGTGGAGTGTGTAGTTGTAGTGTGTAGTTGTAGTGTGTAGTTGTATAGTGTGTAGTTGTAGAGTGTGTAGTTGTAGTGTGTAGTTGTAGAGCTTCAGTTCTGAACTCATTCTGTGTAAAATGTAAATAAAATCAGAACACAGTGATTCACAAATCTCCTAAACCCGTGTTTTACTCCCCATAGAACATTAAAAACACATTAATGTTGAGACATTTGACCATTTCATAACAAACATTAGCTCATGTTAGATCTAGTAGCAGCATCACTTTTACCAATAGTCCATTAATGTCCCGTAGCAGTAGCTGGAGATTTGCTCGAGGAATGTTGCATCATTCTGATCTGAATTGGATACTCAAGAGACATTGGTCTTCTTTCTCTCATTTATAGTGTTATAATGTCCCAAAGTTTTAAACTAGTGAAAGGCCTAGACAGCAGGCAGAAAGGTTTACACTTGGATACTGCGTAGTGTGATCTTTGTCATAGTCAACGGCTTAACATTGTCTTGCTAAAAGATGCAAAGTCTTCCCTGAAAAAGTTATCACCTGGATAGAGCTCATGTTGCTCTAAAGTCCGTATAAACTTATCAAGATTGACGTATCCATCCATACAGCGACAACACAGACGATGACTCGCAATAGAGGGAATGCGCATGACGTCAGCCCTAACCCGAACCCACTGAGTGTCAGCGTAAACTTTCAGTTTGAGCAACTTGAAAACATCTAAAATGGGAAAGAGCTGTTGTGCGATCGACTGTACTCATAGACTTAGCAAGAAATCGGAGTTATCGTTTTACAGACTGCCGAAAAATAAGGTTAAGAGAGACAAATGGATCGCTGCAATTCACAGAAACAACTGGATTCCAGGCACCGAAACGTGGATTTGCGGTTCCCATTTTGTATCAGGTAATGTTGGATTTTTGGGTAGCTAACGCTAAACGGTCAAATCATAAAGTTCTGTGTCCTCATCACTTAATTTCGCCGACAAATCCTGCCTTGAAGTCGGACCAAGCGTCAAGACTTTTGTATGCCTTCAAGCTTTGCTTTGTGTATTTCCCCGGCGTAGAAATTAAGTACATATTAATATCAGGAAACTGGATTCGTGGCCAAATTTTAATGTCCATGGACCACTGGTTCTTGGTAACTGTACCAAATATTAATGTCCATGGACCACTGGTTCTTCAGGTAACTGTACCAAATATTAAATTCCATGGACCACTGGTTCTTGGGGTAACTGTACCAAATATTAATGTCCATGGACCACTGGTTCTTCAGGTAACTGTACCAAATATTAATGTCCATGGACCACTGGTTCTTGGTAACTGTACCAAATATTAATGTCCATGGACCACTGGTTCTTGGGGTAACTGTACCAAATATTAATGTCCATGGACCACTGGTTCTTGGTAACTGTACCAAATATTAATGTCCATGGACCACTGGTTCTTGGGGTAACTGTACGGGTCACTGTCAAGTCCAACTGACTTTAATTTAAGCGCATAATCGGCTGTTATCCCGTCTTCTCCACTAGTTGCAGCCATTCTTGCGGATGTTTTGCCACTCGGTGTGAGTAAGGGGGCTGGTCTGGTGGGGAAGTGACGTCAATGCAGACCCTCTATTAAAATGTCTTGTGTACTTATTGAACCCACCCATTAAACATTCAGTGCTGTTGGAGAAGGGAAGTGAACCCATGAATTTGTTTCAGACAAGTGGAGATTGACTCCGTTTTGTAGCCACCCCCCAGTGGCCAGTCGAGGAACTGCTACCAAACTTACTAACATGTTGGAAATGTAACTTCTACAAAGCTGATTTCAGCCGTAATAATCTCAATCATCTAGGAGTGTTGGAGGCTGCATCTAAGCCCATATATGTCACCAAGCTTTGTATTGAATCCTAACGCTAACTCTCAAATAAACCCTTCAATACAACAGAGTGTAATGGTTTCAGAGGAACATGTGTCACCATTTCGTTTCGTCCCACATGATGCAAATGTAGCGAAAAATGTCACAAAGCTAATAAAAGACTTATTCAATTAAAGCTTTTATGAGACATGTAGCCTTTCCACTTTGGATCCAGCCCGCTGGTTCTGTTTTGTCTACGCATCATTACACCCTCATAAGTCTTTTTGTCCTGTTGTTTTAAATGTTTTCCATTTTATTCAAACTGATTTATGGCTTGTTGCGCTTAGACCAGACAAAAACTTTAACACAAGTTAATTATGGATGTTCTTCACCAAACTTTCACAGCCTGGACCCTTGTGGTGACCGTCTATACCAGGGGTCGGCAACCCAAACTGTTTAAGAGCCATATTGGACCAAAAACACAAAAAACTAAAATGTCTGGAGCCGCAAAAAATGAAAAGTCTTGTATAAGACAACACATGCTGCATGTACTGTATCTATATTCGTTATAGCTGGGGGAAGATTTTTTTTTTTCACTATGCACTTCGAGAAAAAAGTCGAAATGTCGAGAAAAAAGTCGAAATTTCGAGAAAAAAGTTGAAATTTCGAGAAAAAAGTCGAAATGTCGAGGAAATAGTCGAAATGTTGAGAAAAAAGTCGAAATGTCGAGATTAATGTTGCAGTACAATCTCGAGAAAAAAGTCGAAATGTCGAGAAAAAAATCGAAATGTCGAGGAAATAGTCAATATTTCGTGAAAAAAGTCGAAATGTCGGGAAAAAAGTCGAAATGTTGAGGAAAAAGTCGAAATGTCGAGATTAAAAAGGAAACAAAAAAGAAAGAAAAAAAGGAAAAAAAGAAGAAAAAAAGAGAAAAAAAAGGAAAAAAAAGCGAAAAAAAGAAGGAAAAAAGGAAAAAAAAGGTCAAACCTTTTTGGAAAAGCTCCAGGAGCCACTAGGGCGGCGCTAGAGAGCCGCATGCGGCTCTAGAGCAGCGGGTTGCCGACCCCTGTCCTAGGGGCTTTTCAACTTTACTCAGGCTGTAAATCTCCAACAATGTAGTCCATTATCAGTTTGTCTCCCTGTTGCAGGTAAATCAACCCCCTGAAGGAGCAGCAGTGACTGGGGTTGTTTGGGGCTGTTGGGTCTTCTTGGTCTTTCCTGATCACTTTGTTTGATTGTCAAAGACTTGCAGATATTTTCTCACACTGGGCGGAGGCTTTAACTCTACATGACAAAATTGAAGTTGACGAGGCAGACGCTCGGACTTGTTTTCTCAGCAAACCGAAAGGTTAGAGTTTTTGGGAGACGATGTGTAAAATTCCCGCAAATAATCATAAGCGGATCATCATCTGACGACTCGCTGACACTGCGTCTGCAACGTCTCTCTCTTCACTGGTCATGTAAAAACTGCACCGGGCCCGGGCCGCCGTTGCCGTGGAGCTGGTGCCCGTTATTATGCTAGTGTGCACTGCATTGTGGGTAATGTAGTGTGAAGTCGTCGTCTCATCGAGTATTTTAAATGTGCGCGCCGCCCGCTGGTGAAATGTATTCTGTAATAATTGAACCTAAACAGTAGAGGTGGGTGCAATTCATCAATGTGTCGATGCATCACGATGCGTCACGTGACGATTTGGAATCGATTAATTCTTTTTTTTTTTTTTTTTTTTTTAAGTTATCCTATCCATATTCCAGACTGAATAAGCTGCTGAATCATCTCATTTCATTTTCAAGAATGCACATTTCTTATTGTTCACTTGAAATATGGCAGATATGTTTACACTAAATACATTTGATAGAAGTACATATCTGGTTTACTTGAATTAATGAACTCATTAAATCCAGGGCTTGACCGTTTTCAGTGTTTTCCGCCAATAGAGGGCGCTCTCATGCAAGTGCAGCTTTCCCTGGTCAAAGTTAAGTAAGTCAAAGAGCAAATGTTTACATAGTCATAAAATACATTATTTTGTGTCTTTGAAAAATACATGTCAAATGTTCAAAAAACCTTGTTTTTTACTTAATGAGTGTTGTTAGAGGAACTGAGTTAATTGATTGGCTATTTATTTACAAATGTAGCCACAGATGAAGACAAAATCAATCTTGTATGGAAAAAAGCATTAAAAATCACAATAATCCAAGAATCGTGGCACCAATAATCGAATCGAATCGACAATAGTTATAATCGAAGAATCGAAGAATCGAAGCTCCAATAATCGAAATCGAATCGAATCCTGAGGTACCCTTGTTTGCACACCCCTACTAAACAGTGAAGCTGAAACTCACATAATCTGAACAGTTCAGACTCCAGTTCATGATCTGCAGATCGGAACAAGTTCAAGTTCTTTATTTGCAAATATGTTGCGTTCAGTTCAACGTTCTCACGGAAATGAACGTGTTAGATGAACACGTTCATTTGAACTAATTCATGCACCACACGGGGAACCATTGTGCCCACCATGACTCAGCAGACGGGGCCGGATGCAGAAACGCCATCTCAGTGCCCATGTGCAACGCAGCAGGACTCTGTGTTCTCTCTAATGATATCTAACTCACCTAGGACCTCATATTACCCTGCGCAATGGGAATCTCATCTCCCCTGGGTGATGATGTACAGTAAAGCCAAGAACGACAGGTTTGAACTGGACAGGTTGTCCTGGACAATTCAAACACGTCCCGTTTTCTAGCTTTACATAAGTCGGCTTTGAGCCCTGAGCGCAAAGAATACAGTAAAAGTGAATGACTTTCTGTCTGCAGCTATAAATGCAGCCCTGCTTTCTTTTTTTATTCTCTGCGTGTCACGCTTCCACGTAAATGTCAGCCGTATTGTTGAGTGATTGGGATAATCGTGGCGTGTGGCAGCCTGCCCTGCATGGGCTCCTCCAGACTCAGCTGTTTGGCGAGGAGAGCCAGTGGATTTGCAGAGCTGTTGTCTGGATGCCTCCTCCTGCTCCAGACTCCCTAGGTGCTGGTGTCTTCTTTCAACCCCCCCCAGCTCCCAGAACAGTCTTTTATTGGCTCCACGAGCCTCCAGAGGTCTTCAAAGGCACTCCTCAACTCAAGCATGATACCCTGCCGCCCCTCTCGTCCCCTTATCCACAACCACAGGGGAGGAGATGGTCTAGTCCAGGGCTCGGCAACCCAAAATGTTGAAAGAGCCATATTGGACCAAAAACACAAAAAACAAATGTGTCTGGAGCCGCAAAAAATGAAAAGTCTTGTATAAGCCTTAGAATGAAGGCAAAGGCGAAATGTTGAGAAAAAAGTTGAAATGTCGAGAAAAAAGTCGAAATGTTGAGAAAAAAGTCAAAATGTTGAGAAAAAAGTCGAAATGTTGAGGAAAAAGTCGAGAAAAAAGTCAAAATGTTGAGAAAAAAGTCAGAATTTCGAGAAAAAAGTCAGAATTTCGTGAAAAAAGTTGAATAGTCGAGAAAAAAGTCGAAATGTTGAGAAAAAAGTCGAGAAAAAAGTCGAAATGTCGAGAAAAAAGTTGAAATGTTGAGAAAAAAGTAAAAATTCCGAGAAAAAAGTCGAAATGCCAAGATTAAAAAGGAAAGGAAAAAGGAAGAAAAAATGAGAAAAAGAAGGAAAAAGAGAAGGAAAAAAGGGGAACAAAAGAGAAAAAAAAAGAAAAAAGGAGAAAAAAAGAAGAAAAAAAGGGAAAAAAGAACAAAAAAAGGAAAAAAAAAAGTTCAAACATTTTTGAAAAAGCTCCAGGAGCCACTAGGGCGGCGCTTAAGAGCTGCATGCGGCTCTAGAGCGGCGGGTTGCCGACCGCTGGTCTAGAGGAGGTAGAGAGGGGGGAACGGTACAATTATTCCTGTTCTAGATTCACAGTACACCTCATGATTAGGTCTGTGTTGAAAAAAATCAATTTTCCAATTCTAAATCGATTCTCATATTAATTCCTAAAATTCGATTCGTATCTCTAAAGACCGATTTTTTTCATCATTACATTGCAACATTTGGTATTTTTTTGTTTATGCCCAAAAAAGGAATGTTTTGTTGGACAGGAGAATAACTTGCCATGTTTTTGCCTTTAAATATGTTTAAAGGTATGAAAATTGTCAGGCACACGAGGAATGGACACAAATGCAGACACCAAGGGAAAACTGTTCAAAAGATTTATTGAACAAAATCAACGCAGGCAAGGATCAGGCAAAAATCCAACGAGGGGCAGGCAAAGGTCAAAGTCCAAAAAATCTGTCAGCGAAGGCAGAGGTACCGGCAAGGGCTTAGGCAAAAACGTGGTCTGGGGGCAGAAAAAGGTCAAAAAGCATGGACTGAAGAGGGACTGAGGCTTAAATGCTGTGGGCCTGATTGCACCAGAGTGATTGCAGGTATTACCAGGTAGGGAGGGGAGGAGCCAGACACACCCACTCAACCTCAGACCGTGACAAAAATATTAAAGTTTTCAGTTATATTTGCATAAATTGTCTATATTTCATTACTTCATGTACTGTCTTGGGGTTACATTTGCATAAAATGCTAAAAATCAAATTCTCAAAAAGTAAACACCCGAAAAAGACCAAAAAATGGAAAAACTAAAAAGTAAACAAATCAGAGAGATGGATGGATGTAACCAGAGAGAAGACATTTCTGCCCAAAAAGCGAAGACTTTGTTGAAACCAAATTTGCTTTCCTAAAGAGGAGCAGGACGGGGCTCAGTTACGCTTTGTGAAAGTTATTTCAGCTGGAGGCGCAGAAACATGCGTCTGTGTCATCAGTCATTAATACCAGAGAGCCACAAGTGAAAATGACAAATTAAAAGAAAATGTAAACGTTTCACTTGAAGACAATCAATGTGTACTGTATATAAACTGAAAATATTTGAAATAAATAAATGTGCTTTCATTCCCTTTTGTGTGTTCATTAAGGCTATATTATAGGAATTACATACATAGGAAGTACAGCATTTCAGTGTCAACAAAGGCCGGCGTATCAGATTCTGAGCACATAATTGTAGTTTGTAAGTGTTTGACAGGTAGTTATTTTGGATTTCTCGTAAATCTATCTTTAAATGTAAGATACTGAACATTGGTTGGGCTGGTGGGACAGCGGCGGATAATTTCCTGTATTTTTAAATCCCAAACTTGACAGCGATGGAGGCGGAGGAGGGAAAAGAGACCTCTAATCTGACCGCGCAATGATTGGCAGCACTCGACATCTGACCAATCAGAGGGCAGCGTGCAGGCCGGCTCTTGCAGCTGCAGAAGGTGAGATTTCAACATGTCGTTTAAAACACATCACCAATCAGGAGCGAGCAAAAAAAGAAAAAAAGGCTAAATATGAGGAAACAATGAGGACGTTATTGAAATAAAATGTTCTAGTACAAACATCTAAGGTGCCACTCATGAGAAAGGAATCTCTGTCTAGACGGGAGAATTTTGTTTTTCTAGCGATCCTGATGAACATTTATTGAACATCTAGTTAACGCCCTGCATTCATCTCTGTTGAAAAAGAGGAGTCACATGACCAGTTGGTCGGATATAAGCTATAATTTCCGGACAATATATAATATATTGGTTATAGTTTTATATCAATTAATGTTGTTAAGAAGTTTAACTATTTCTAAGGAGATGAACGTGCGTCTGTAAAAGGCCGATGTGTGTGTTTAGTTCTGATTTCAAACCTGCTAGACCTGCTTTGAGGCTTTTTGTGGTGGTTTTATGGTTTTGAGGTGGTGGAAGTAACTTTCTTTTGATGAGTAATTGATTGCTATATGTGACTCGGATTTGTTTATTTCAGTTTTAAAAGTTTTTTATTAATAATATTTATTTATTTATTTATTTCAGGCTGATTTTTAAATTTTCTTTTTGACTCATACAGTCAAACTACTTTATTTATACATACCGTACATTTGTTATTATTGATAAAGCTTGTCAAGTTAAATGGCATGTTGTTATACGGTCATTTTGTACCAATTCTGTACC
This sequence comes from Cololabis saira, assembly GCF_033807715.1. Taxonomy (NCBI): domain Eukaryota; kingdom Metazoa; phylum Chordata; class Actinopteri; order Beloniformes; family Belonidae; genus Cololabis; species Cololabis saira. The sequence continues at coordinate 15,621,252 of NC_084603.1, forward strand.
AATTATACTCTAAATAACGCTTAGGGCCCCAATCCGGTCAGGGCCGGCCCTGGATGTGGTGTCTTATGGGCATCAGCATGTGGCTTGGAGTCCCTTAACCTTCAAAGCATTGAAGCAGTAAAACATTCACTCATTTTTAATACTTGTTTCTTATCACAACACTTGAAATGTCTGGCATTGAGGACGGAAGCGTCTCGGTAATTATTTTGTTCCATCATTTGTTCAAACACGTCTAAAGGTGTGCACCGCTGCTGTTGAGTTTCTTTCACACATTCTTCATTGGTGATATTATGTCAAGACTAAAAGCAGAAAAGTCCAGCATTGTACCTTCTCTTCCTCAGCGTTTCCTCAGCCTTTGTTATAAGTGCATAACATGGTTTAGAAAGCCTTGATGAAAATAGCCAGTAAAGGCAGTAATGTTATTCTAAAATTTCCATATGCTTTTCCACATGGATGCTGCCATCGCTGACCTCTGATGCAGCAGCATCCCACCACAGAGCTTTGAGACATGTTGCTGATAACCAAGGGCGAAACTTTCGTTTCAGAGGTGGGGGGGACACAAGTAGGAACGGTAAATTTGTGCGTGTAGCTGTAGCGTGGATGTGCAGTGTGGCTTTGTAAGACTATGTGTGTGTGAATGCGAACAATCAAACAATTTTAATATGGATTTACTTTTTTAGACACTTTTTTTTTTTCCTGATATATGTATTTATTATTATTTTTGTTTAGTGCTATACAATGATAAAAAAAAGAGTTTTGAATCTTGTGACCTCTTTCTCTGTGGACATCCTTTATTTTTGACACAACACAACATTAACATGCCACATAACAAATCAGCTCTTACCTTAAGACAGTATACAAGCATTACAGGCTTACTTACAGGCCTCTGGAGAAACAGAGTTCTTGGCCAGGCTTGATTTTTCATTTTCAAAAGCTTGGCCACAGAAAAAACATAGAATTCCATTGACTCTTTGTTTATAATGGAGCCAAGGAAATTCACAGTACCACTTCTCTTGATCTTAAGGTTTTGTTGCTGAGATGCTGTTCTACAATCACTTTTGGGCTAACATGGTTGGGTTCCTTGCTGCACTTCTTCACTTGCGCCTGTCTCCACATATTTCTCCTATGAAATATGAAAATAGATCATGTTCATTCCTTCCTTTCCTTATAAACAAACAAACCTAACCATTTACAACATATTAAGTTGAGTAATATTAGGCTACTCATCTCTGCACAGCCTACCTGCAACACAGCAGTGCTGCTGCGTCGACGCGCACTGTGCGGTGTGCGTCGCTGCGTAACCTACGTCGTATGCTCTGCGTCGATTTAACGCGGAACCATAATTCAGTCTTGAGCAGCACTGAGAGGGGAGGGGAGGAGGGAGGAGGGGGAGCGGGGCTGCCGGGCGTCTTCGCATCGTCTTCGCACAGGGTGTCTTGATGATTTGCAATTACAGGCTGAGCCTACCGTTAGATTTTAAACTGTAAAAAGTGGGGGGGACAAAAACATGATTTTGAAAAGTGGGGGGGACATGTTCCCCCTGTCCCCAGTGGAAATTGCGCCCTTGCTGATAACAGCCAGGATGATCCTTTTAACATCCGTACCACAGTGTTCTTTTCCTCCACAACAGATCTGGATCACTGGCTGGATCCAATGCCGCTTTTCCACTAGTACCTACTCGGCCCGACTCGGCTCGCCCTGACTCAGCTTGGCGCTTTTCCACCAGGGGTTAGGGATCAGGATTAGGATCTACCATGCTGAGCAGATACTTTTCTGTACGTATCTATTCTGCCGAGGTTCTAAGCAGCTGAGTCGGCTGTATCTGACGTCATCACACGACATACTGTACCACCGATTAGTCGGGGGGTTGGGAGTCTAAGTCAGGATGTGACATCAGTTGAAAATTAACTCTGACGACGACTTCTTGTTCATTTTATTCGACAGGCAATGGCCGCACAAAAGTCTGTTTCATGATCCAACTCTGAGGTGCAGATGTTCATAAACCTGGTGCTGCGGAGAGAATTAAAAAGGGATGTAGACGGGCGATAAGGAACGACCAGATCTACCAGGAGCTGTGTCACTTCATAGAGACAAGCTAAAAAAAAATTAAAGGCTTCTCTTACTCTCCTTTTTTAACTTGATATCGACCACAAGCTACAAACCAGCAGCACATATACCACATCTTCCAGGTTCTACATCTTTGGTGTGGTTTTCTTCTTCTTCGTTTATGTTACAGCAACTTCGCTCCTGCTCTTGGTGTTGGATTGTAATGGAAAAGAAACTGGGCCATGTTGAGCCGAGCCGAGTTGAGATGAGTAGACCCGAGTAGGCAGTGTGCGAAATACCCATCCATATTTGGGGGGGTCCCTAACTCGCGGTTTTTTTTTGTTTTTTTTTTAAACAGTGTGGCCCTATACAATAAACCAATACAATCAGCCTACTATAGCCTATGACAAATACACACACACTTTAACCATTTTAGATGTGCGTTGTTTTACAAACAGGAGGCAAAATTGTGCATTACGATGCAGAATGTTATTTACAAATTAAATCTGATAATTCAAATAAATAAAAGACATTAATTCGCACCACACTGGTGCACTTAATGAATAAATACCAGACAAGACACTGGCACACGACCAGTGCATTGCAGAAACGAATAAACAAATAAAATAGGCTAATGTATTTTTTTAGATAAATAAAAAAAAATACAATGAAAATGAATTGTGCATTCAAATAACAGTAATAACAACAAATGCCACTATCGGAGACGTGCAATCAGTGCACTTAAACAGATCCTCAGCCTGCACAATGATGACTGATTATTTAACATTATGTATGATCCAGGAAATTATGTTTTAACACAGCTGCAGCTGTGTTAAAACATGTGAACACATTCACAAATTCCACTCATAACAGGTGATCACGCAAAATTAAAAAAAAACTAAAACATGATGGCTCTCAACAGGTGGGTTCGCGCAGCTTACACATTCACAAATCACACTCATAACAGGCCATAACGCAAAATAACAATAACAGTAATTTAAAAAAACATTAGCTCTCAGGTGGGTCCAGGCCATATTAAGCAGGCTGGCCTCTTACCTTAAGGTACAGCAAGTCACTGCTAGCAGCGGGGGCGCAGTAGCATCTGCCCCGGAGCGCTCGGCCTCGACTTCACTTCCTTCACCAGAGGGTGGGAGAGGAACGGGACCCTCTGTTGTGACATCGTCTCTCTCCTCATCTCTGGCTGCCACTGACACCTTTTTTTATGTGAACCCAAAGAGTTAGCTTCCGCTTAGCCATGTTATTGTGGCATCTCAACTAGCCGGCCTAGTCATTGCGCTGTGCTGGCGCACATGGCTAATTTGCATACATAAAATTGCAGGACTTGTGTTAAACCAATAAAAGTTTTGAATTGTGAATACTTGATATGGCGATCTCTTAAACATATATAATTGACCATTAGTGACAATCAAATGATCATATTATATTATATACCGTAGATGACCATTTAGTAGCCCGGGCGTTTAATATGCTAAATCCACTTGGACCCCAGGCGTTTATAAGAACCAGGCGGGTATTTGCACCAGGCTACAGGGGGGCTCAAGGGTTAATCGGGGGGGTCCGACCCCCCGTATTTCGCACTCAGCGAGTAGGTGCTGGTGGAAAAGCACCACAAGATGCGTCCGTGTCCAGAGACGTCCACGCTGCCACTGGACGGCATGAACATTAGGCTGCATTTTTACACAGTGAAGTTTGGGGTGGCATTTTTAGGATGTTACTTCATATTTTAGTACTTGACAAGTGTTGTCCATGCCATGGAAGCCATTTATGCACAGAAATGTCCACCAGATTACTTGAGATTCTGCAGCTTTTACATCACTTGCTTGAAAAAAATAACTTTTTGGGGGCAAAGTTGGATATTTATTGACACATTAAACTAGGTTTATAAACAAAAAGGCACTTTTACCAATCTCTGCTCTTTTGTTTGGGTTTTGGAGGATATAGAAGAGAAAACACCGGCGAGCCTCTCGGAGTGTCGCTCCATTATTTTGGAATCGCTGCGTCTCAACGTGAGTCAATCCACAACCCCATTGTTGTGTCTGCTTTTGATTGTGCAGCCGTGTTTACAAGCGTGCATTTCCATTGACTGTCAAGCACTTCCTCCTGTGCAACAACAGGCCTTTCATGGTGCAGGGTGTGTCCGCATCTTGGTGGTCGTAACTATAGCAACAATGGCTGATTCAAACATAGAAAAGACCAGTGCTGCCCGCCGTCCTAAACTGTCTGGTCTGGCCTCGCTTATCCCCATACAGAGGATTTTTAGCAGCACTATAACTGAAAACATGAAGGAAAATGACTGTTTGCTGCTACAAAGTGAAGAAGTTAGAATAAAATAAGCCAAATATAATATATATGAATATAATATAAATAAACTCACTGGGGGCGGGACTGATGTCAGGTCAGTTGCACCAGGTCTGCTTGTTCCACGATGCACTGGGTTCTCTGCTCTCTGTAATGTCCATACATGTACCGTATTTCTTCCGATGAAATGAGGGCTTTTTTTCTACCTAAACGTGCCCCAAAAGTCACCAAATTTTGCATGCAAGGCAGGCCTGGCGAAAAATGTGATATTTAATGGTTTGCATTAATGGGCGTAGCCTAATGGCTCAACAGCGCCCCGTAGAAAACTTTGTGCGTCAAGCCCCACAATACGGTTTGACGTACATGCATGAAAAGAAAAGTCTCTTGGCGCCATGGCCGAAACCGAACAGGAAGTCGGCCATTTTGAATTAATCCTGTAATTTCGGTGCAATTTATGCAATTTCTTCGGACGCTTCTTCGCCCGAACCGTAACGTGCACCCAGGTGTGTTATACATTAAAATGTGCGTCTCGATCCTGCGACAACGCGCATTACTTTTCTCAGTCAAAAGCGTTACCGTGGCGACGATAGACGCAAAAAAGCCCGCCCACCCTTCATCTGATTGGTTCAGACAGAAAAAACTTTGTGCCTCAAGCCCCATAATACGGTCTGATGTACATGCAGGAAAATCGGTACACACCTGTATCATGTCGCAACTTAAAGAAAAGTCTCTTGGCGCCATGGCCGAAACCGAACAGGAAGTCAGCCATTTTGAATTAATTGTGTAATTTTGGCTCAATTTATGCCATTCCTTCGGCAATTAATACGGCCCGAACCGTAACGTGCACCCAGGTGTGTTATACATCAAAATGTGCGTCTCCATCTTGCGACTATGCGCATTACTTTTCTCTTTCAAAAGCGTTACCGTGACGACGCTAGATGCCAAAAAGCGCGCCTCCCCTTCATCTGATTGGTCCATATTTGATAGTTCTCCAAAAGTCACCAAATTTTGCATGCAAGCCAGGCCTGGCAATAAATTTGATATTTCATGGTTTGCATTAATGGGCGTGGCCTAACGGCTCAACAGCGCCCCCTAGAATACTTTTCTCTGCCATAACTTTGGAAAGGTTTGACATAAATAGTCGTGGGTGGTGTCATGGGACTCGGTATTGAGTCCTTGACCATAATTGGTGAAAATTAGCCCCGCCCCTTCTTCTGATTGGTTGTCACTATTTTCTGCTATAACTTTTGAATGGTTTGACATAGGAAGTCGTGGGTGGTGTCATTTCTGATATGCTTATGGGGGGCGGTGGCCGTGAGTGCGAGGGCCCGTTCATCGCTGCTTGCAGCTTTAACTTAATATTATTATTGCTACCATTTCAGATTAAAAACCGTAGATGGGTAAAAACATGCCAGGCTGACAATAGGATGATGTAAACAACGCTGCTGCAACTGTTTTTTTATCTGTTGCTTCTCTGTGTGGCCAGTAGGGGCAAAATATTATTGAAAGATTTTTCTGCAACTTTGTTCATCTGTTGTCTGCTTCCATGGTCTTAATCACTGTGGATTACGATCCAACTACAACAAAAAAGTTCTTACATCTAGTTTTACAAATGCATTTGTAATGACAGGGAAGAACATGAAATAAGTTTATAGTGGGTGTGTGAATGATCAATAATCAGTATTATTGGCAGTAATTGAGGGCCCCAAAATCTAATTTTGCTTAGGGCCCCATGGAGGCTTGGCCGGGTCCGGTGGAGCCAATCCCAGCTCACTGCAGGTAAAAGGCAGGGGTACTTTTAGTTCCCCCTTTTTTTTAAATCTCCTTTTTATTGTAGACGTTCTTGTTGCAGGAAACGGAGACGAGGCATGTTCGTTTTCAGCCGGCTCAGCTCCCCGTTCCCTCCTTTCTCAGGTTCTGTGGAGGTTTATCTTGCGGTGCCAAACAGCTGGAGACGACTGCTAATGAAGCTTAGCTCACTTAACACCAGCAGACGGGGGCGGGGGGGGTGGATACTTACTCCACACATTCTCAGCAGCTAAATTAAACTACTTCCACGATTGAGTTGCAATATTGAAAGAAACTTCCGAAGCTTTCGGGACAGCAGAAAGAGCTCCGGTGTGTTTTCGCACCACAGCGAACAAGGCGGCCTTTTGTCGAGTTAAAAACCGCAGCGTTAATCAAGGTCCTGCCCGTGTGACTGCTAACACCTCTGCGTGCTAAGCTCTGCCGGAGCAGAACCCTCAACCTCAAATGATGCGTGCAGATGAAACGCCCCCCATAGGTCAACATGTCCTGCAGCGCTGGCACAAACACCGATGGAGGAGAATGCGTGGGAACAACCGCGACCTCTGCGCCGCAGGTCACCGTCTGCCCCGCCGAGGCCGTGATGTCAACCGGCGTGCAGAAGAAGAAGAAAAAGGTCTGAAATGAAGAAAAAGCACGAGGAAACGCAGTCCAAGAGAATAATTATATGAGCGAGGGAGGGAATCAGGAAATAGCTCTGGGTTTGGGAAACTGAGGAGCTGGAGGGAGCGCTGCCATGCGCTAATTGAAAACACAACTTCCTTCCTTCCTTCCTTCCTTCCTTCCTTCCTCTTACTTCCTTCCTTCCTTCCTTCCTTCCTTCCTTCCTTCCTTCCTTCCTTCCTTCCTTCCTTCCTTCCTTCCTTCCTTCCTTCCTTCTTTCCTCCTGCTCTCTCCTTCCTTCTTCCTTCCTCTTTTCTCCCTTTTCTTCCTTCCTTTCCTTCCTTCCTTCCTTCCTTCCTTCCTTCCTTTCTTTCTTTCTTTCTTTCTTCTTTCTTTCTTTCTTTCTTTCATTCTTTCTTTCTTTCTTTCTTTCTTCTTTCTTTCTTTCTTTCTTTCTTTCTTTCTTTCTTTCTTCCCTTCCTCTTTTCTCCTTCCTTCATTCCTTCCTTCCTTCCTCTTTCTCCCTTCCTTCCTTCCTTCCTTCCTTTCTTCCTTCCTTCCTTCCTCTTTTCTCCCTTCCTTCCTTCCTTCCTTCCTTCCTCTTTTCTCCCTTCCTTCCTTCCTTCCTTCCTTCCTTCCTTCCTTCCTTCCTTCCTTCCTTCCTTCCTTCCTTCCTTCCTTCCTTCCTCATTTCTTCCTTCCTTCCTTCATTCCTTCCTTCCTTCCTCTTTTCTCCCTTCCTTCCTTCCTCTTTTCCTTCCTTCCTTCCTTCCTTCCTTCCTTCCTTCCTTCCTTCCTTCCTTCCTTCCTTCCTTCCTTCCTCATTTCTTCCTTCCTTCCTTCATTCCTTCCTTCCTCTTTTCTCCCTTCCTTCCTTCCTATTTTCTTCCTTCTTCCTCTTTTTCTTCCTTCCTCCTTCCTTCCTTCCTTCCTTCTTCCTTCCTTCCTTCCTTCCTTCCTTCCTTCCTTCCTTCCTTCCTTCCTCTTTTCTCCCTTCCTTCCTTCCTCTTTTCTCCTCCCTCCCTTCCTTCCTTCCTTCCTTCCTTCCCTTCCTTCCTTCCTTCCTTCCTTCCTTCCTTCCTCTTTTCCTCCTTCTTCCTTCCTTCCTTCCTTCCTTCCTTCCTTCCTTCCTTCCTTCCTTCCTTCCTCTTTTCTCCCTTCCTTCCTTCCTTCCTTCCTCTTTTCTCCCTTCCTTCCTTCCTTCCTTCCTTCCTTCCTTCCTTCCTTCCTTCCTTCCTTCCTCATTTCTTCCTTCCTTCCTTCATTCCTTCCTTCCTTCCTCTTTTCTCCCTTCCTTCCTTCCTTCCTCTTTTCTCCCTTCCTTCCTTCCTTCCTCTTTTCTTCCTTCCTTCCTTCCTTCCTTCCTTCCTTCCTTCCTTCCTTCCTTCCTTCCTTCCTTTCTCCCTTCCTCTGCGCCGCAGGTCACCGTCGCCCCGTCCGAGGCCGTGATGTCAACCGGCGTGCAGAAGAAGAAGAAAAGGTCTGAAAATGAAGAAAAAGCACAGAGGAAACGCAGTCCAAGAGAATAATAAGCGAGGGAGGGAATCAGGAAATAGCTCTGGGTTTGGGAACTGAGGAGCTGGAGGGAGCGCTGCCATGCGCTAAATGAAAACACAACTTCAGTGAAAGAGAGGGAGGGGGGGTTAGAGGGGAGCAGAACGGGCCAAAACGGGCTGTTTTTTCTGCCCACTGGTACGACGGTCACCCCCTCTTCCCTCCTTCCCCGGGCTCCTTCCTCCTTCCTCATGTGTGATGGGAATCTTCCCGATTGCGATTTTATTGCAGGAAATTTCATCCCCACCGCATCGCGTGAGCCGGAGAACTGCTCCATTCTTAGCTCACGGAGCCGAGTGCCAGGGCATGTTGAGCCTGTGTGAGTGTCAGTGTGTGTGTGTGTGTGTGTGTGTGTGTGTGTGTGTGTGTGTGTGTGTGTGTGTGTGTGTGTGTGTGTGTGTGTGTGTGTGTGTGTGTGTGAACCGAAGTGGCAGTCATGCCGGTCTGATGCCGACAGCACAGCTCTCTGCAGCCCCCCCCTCCCTTTCTCGTGATAACATGACTGGATTCCCGGTAGGAGGGAAGCTGGAGGCCGTTGTGAAATGACCCTCCAGCAGCATCTGCATTGTAGTCTCTGACTCACCGTCAGTGCAACCAGTACTGGAGTTGAGGGGGATGAGGGGAGATGGCATCCCCCCCTGAAATAAAAACGGTCAAAATCATCCCCCCTGTAAAACTGTCATCCCCCCTTTCCATCCCTTATGTCATTTCATCAATGAATGTGGTTTTACTGCTATTTCAACATTTAGAGTCATCACCAGAAAAATAACACCAGAAAAATAACTTATTTGACAATTTTCACTTGAAATAAGTAGAAAAATCTGCCAGTGGGACAAGATTTTTTCCGCTGTATTTTCCGCATTATAAGGTGCACCTTCAATGAATGACGTATTTTAAAACTTTTTTCCATATATAAGGCGCACCGCATTATAAGGCGCACTAAATATATGGTAAAATACCGTACTATAGTGGCTGGGGTTTAGTTACGTATCTACCTGATGGAGCTGCGCTACAGGAAATGTTACAAAATCCTACAGCAAATGCAAAAGAAAACAAGAAGAAAAGTACCGTATGTCAAACTTTATTAACAAAATAAAAACCAGCTTTGCTCGAGTCAGCGTCGCTGCTGTTGTCTTTAACGTATGTGATGATTCCTGACGTTTTTAGCGCCGTTACTTCTGCGACACCAACTACATTACCTACAATCCCCCTGACTACAGTAACAGAAATGACCGTAATGATCATATATAAGGTGCACTTTTTGAGAAAATTAAAGGCTTTTAGGTGCGCCTTATAGTGCGGAAAATACGGTACAAGCAAAAAAATCTTGTTCTACTGGCAGATTTTTCTACTTACCGGGTATTTCAAGTGAAATCTACTTGAAACAGGTGAAAATAGTTGTTTTTTCCAGTGATGAGTCTTGTTTTAAGTGTAATAAGATTTTTTTTTACTAAAATTAGACATTTTAACTAGAAATAGGACAAATATTCTTGTTAAGATTTTGAGTTTTTGCAGTGATCCATTTTACTTATCCTGTGAAGGACAGAGTCATATTGATAAGTTCAGAAAAGTGTTTTTTATTGTTGTGTTTTGATGTATTTGATGTAAGTCCAGTGGATATTTAAAGCTTACAGAAGGCTGCATTTAACTGCTGCTATGTCATTCCTGCAGTATTTCTGCAGGTGTTTTGGTCACTGCTATTATTTGTAATATATTATATTATTTGTAATCAGCACAAATTATCTGTCCCCATATGATACAATCCACCATCCCCCTTGATTTTTTTACAACTCGAGTACTGAGTGCAACCCCCCCCCCCTCTGACTCCCGGCCTCCCCTGGATTCTGGTCCTGGGTTCTGGTCCTGGTTTCTGGTCCTGGTTTCAGCCCGGGGTTTCGTGCCTGCGGTTTAATTGAAATAATATTTGCTGTTCTCCGCCAGCGCTGCAGCCCTGCAACCCTGCGGAGCTGCTCGCCTCAACAACGGGCTTTATTTATAGCCTCCCTGTCAAGTTCGGTCATTTCCTGTTGCAGGGCTGCCTTTGCTTTTCCACCACAAGCAGACTCAAACAGCCCGGAGCCTCAGCCCTCTCCTTCCCCCGCCCTGCCTTCTTACTTTTGTTATACTGTATTTGACCTGGTCTTTGTACGTTTTGACCGTATAGAAAAGTAATTTTCGTCAGTTGTGTGAAATAAGACCTGGAAACAGACATTGTGGCATAGAAATGTCAAATTGGTTTAACTCACCGTACGAATTGTTACAGATTACTTTTGTAATACTGTATTTGACCTGGTCTTTGTACGTTTTGACCGTATAGAAACGTAATTCTTGCCATTTTAAGAATGAGATGTACCTGCTGTACTCTAATGCCCTTACACTGCAAAAACTCAAAATGTTACCAGGAACATTTGTTTTATTTCTAGTTAAAATGTCTCATTTTTAGTCAAAAAATATCATTACACTGAAAACAAGAGTCCTTACCAGAAAAATAACTTATTTGACAATTTTCACCTCTTTCAAGTAAATTTTCACTTGAAATAAGTAGAAAAATCTGCCAGTGGGACAAGATTTACATTCTCATTACAAGCAAAAAAAATCTTCCACTGGCAGATTTTTCTACTTATTTTAAGTGAAAATCTATTCTAAACAGGTGAAAATTGTAGTTTTTTTCCAGTGATGAGTCTTGTTTTAAGTGTAATGTTATTTAAAACTGTATGCTAGCCAATTTGTCTGGTTTTAAGATGATTGTACTGTACTTTTATTCATTTGTTTTATTCTATTCTATTTTTGCACTGTATCCGTCTTTGTTGTGATATGTCATGCATGCTGTATTTGTGTTTATGTCTATTGTGCATTTTTTATTTTATTTTTCAAAAAAGTCTATTAACATCTGGTGAAGGGACTGCTGATGAAAATTAGCCTTTCAGCTAACTCGGGTACATTTACTTTCTGCAAGGAAACGTTGATCAATGTACACTTTCCCTTTTTAAAAATAAAGAATTATTATTATTATTAATGATATTTTTTTTTTTACTAAAAATTAGACATTTTAACTAGAAATAAGACAAATATTCTTGTTAAGATTTTGAGTTTTTGCAGTGTACTTTTTAAGAACTTGTGCTTTTTATTATTTTACCTCTTTTCTTATCATTTTATTTGTTATTAAATTGTGTCTTGCCGCTTTTAATGTTGATGTAAAACACTTTGAATTACCTTGTGTTGAATTGTGCGTTTGCCCTGTGATTCACTGCTCACACCTGTTAAAATAGACACCGCAAAAAACTAAACTAAACACTTACATGAAGTCACGGATTCCAGCTTAAAAGCCGTTGTTATGGCAACAAACAAGTTAGTCAAACCCGACCCCTTAACAGAGTTGAAGGAAAATAAATGATGCTGGTGCTGATGCAGGATCTCAGAGACTATACAGACGTCTCCACAAATATACATCAGGCCGGGACGGCCGTGTGGCTCCAGCGCTGCGGTCCCAGCGCGGCTGGAGGTCTCCCCGTGTGAACACACGTCAGTTAGGTTGCAGGCGCTGAGGCGTGGGCCGCCCTGGAGGTTCTGCAGGACCGGGACACACGGCTGAGGATGTACCGAGCTCTACTGAGGCAGACCTGTCAAGTTTGGGATTTAAAAATACTGTAAGGCAGTGGTCCTCAACCCCCGGGCCGCGGCCCGGAAACGGGTCATTTGGTACCGGGCCGCACAGAGAGAAAAAAATAATTTTTGTAGCCCCAACTGATGATGGTTGACTCTCAAACTGATGGTTCACAATGTTTTTAATTCCTTGGATGTAAATACACTGCAAACACACCGTAAGAGCTATAAAGGAATAAAATAAAATAAAATTAAATTAAATAAAATAAAAAGAGTTAGTCTTTCTACATTCATATAAGTTTCATCTTAAATACAGACCGACACAGCTGCTCGCTCGGTAATAACAGCTACCGTTAACTGCAATACATGAGTAACCATGGCAACCAAACTCAAGCTGGACATAAATACGGCATAAAATTTGCAAAGAAAACAAATCCTTATCAGCAGGTGCTTTTTGTGTCAGTTAGACACCACTTTAGCATTCCTGACACTCGTTTAGTCTTTCAGACACACTTTTCTACTGCCGTTAAACTTTTACCGTTAAACTTTAACCGTTAAACTTTAACCGTTAAAGTCCGAAGCGCCGGATGTTTACAAGGTCTCGGTGAGACGCCTTCAAAATAAAAACACTAAATATCGGTCTCCTTAATATATAACAAATAAAATAAAAGCCTGGCTTTAAATAACGTTAATGAGAAAACATAAAAACACATTTATAGAAATACTCATATTAAAGGTAATTTACAATTTCCATTTTTATAAAATTCTTTCGAAAATTATGTTTTTTATTATTATTATTATTATTATTATTATTATTATTATTATTATTAGTATTATGATTATGATTAGTATTATTATTAAAATAATAGAGAAAATCCCACAGTTTTTAATGCCGATCTTGTCATTTTATTTAGTTTCAGCTACACCTTTAGATTGGGCCGTGAAAATATTGTCAAACATTAAACCAGTCCGGTACAGAAAAGGTTGGAGACCACTGCTGTAAGGGACATTTTCTGCCACCCGCTGTCCCACCGGCCCAACTAAGGTCCATTATTACATTTAGGACAGATTTAAGAGAAGTTTTCAACCATGCAGCTTATACAAAGGTGCAGTTATTCTGTGGATTTTTCTTCCACCGCTTGTGGCGCTCTAACCGGAATTAGAATCAAAACTAAGACAAAATAAATGCAAAGAAGAATACGCTACTTCTTCTTTAGCAGATAGAAGTAGATAGAAGCAGATTTCAAACAGATAAATAGATAAATACCGTTATTTTCTCTTGGTTCTGTCCCGTTTTAATCAGCAAAGTATGTAGTAAATATCTAATCTAACAACATAAATATCTGCGGCTTGCATATCTTTTTTTTTTTTTTTTTAAATAGAGCGGATGCGGCTTATATGCAGGTGCGGCTTATAGTCCAGAAAATACGGTAACTACCTGTCAACCACTTACAAAATACAATTATGTGCTCAGAATCTGACATGCCGACCTTTGATGACACTGAAATGCTGTGGACATTCATATGTACAGTATGTAATTCCTATAATAGACACTAAATGAAAACACAAAAATAAAATTAAAGCTGCAAGCAGCGATGAATGGGTCCTCGCACCCTTGTGCACGTTCAGGCTGCAGTGGAAGCTTGTATGACTTGATGTAGATTCTTCAGAACTGGATATTTAGCGGATGAAACCACCCACGACTCTCTGTATCAAATCATTCAAAAGTTATGGCAGAAAGTAGGAACTATCAAATATCGACCAATCAGAAGAAGGGGCGGGGCTAATTTGTACCAATTTTGCTCAAAGACTCAAAACCGAGTCCGATGACACCACCCACGACTCTCTATATCAAACCATTCAAAAGTTATGGCAGAAAATAGGAACTATCAAATATGGATCAATCAGAAGAAGGGTGGGCGTGCTTTTTGGCGTCTATCGTCGCCACGGTGACGCTTTATACTGAGAAAAGTAGTGTGCCTAGTCGCAGGATGGAGACGCACATTTTGATGTATAACACACCTGGGTGCACGTTACGGTTCGGGCCGTATTAACTGCCGAAGAAATGGCATAAATTGCGCCAAAATTACACGATTAAATCAAAATGGCCAACTTCCTGTTGGGTTTGGGCCATGGCTCCAAGAAACTTTTCTTTAAGTTGCGACATAATACAGGTGTGTACCGATTTTCGTGCATGTATGTCAAACCGTATTGTGGGGCTTGAGGCACAAAGTTTTCTAGGGGGCGCTGTTGAGCCGTTAGGCCACGCCCATTAATGCAAACCATTAAATATCACATTTTTCGCCAGGCCTGGGTTGCATGCAAAAATTGGTGACTTTTGGGGCACGTTTAGGGGGAAAAAAGGCCCTCATTTCGTAGAAAGAAAGGAAAAAAAAAAAAAAAAAAGGAAAATTCCTACAGATACAACAGGGGCTTCGCACTGTAAGTGCTCGGGCCCTAATTAAAGCACATTTATTTACTTTGAATATTTTCAGTTTATATACGCATTGATTGTCTTCAAGTGAAACATTTACATTTTATTTTATTTTGTCGTTTTCACTCATGTGGCTCTCTGGTATTAATGACTGATGTCAAAAACGCATGTTTCTGAGCTCCATCCTGCTCTTCTTTAGGAAAGTAAATTTGGTTTCCCATTTTTACAGATATTTAAACGGAGTCTTCGCTTTTTTGGCAGAAATGCCTTCTCTCTCGTTTCATTCATGCATCTGATTTGCTGTTCTGAGTTTTTTTTAAATGATTATATTATAAAACGGGAAATTTATGGGAAAATACCAATACGGGCTCCCTCTCAAAGTCAAAGTCAAAGTCATCTTTATTGTCAGTTTTTCATAAAATACAAGAAATCGAAAGTACGTTTCCCTATTTTCCGACATAAAACAAATAAAAATGAAATAAATAAGATAAAATAGTAGTGAAAAGAGATTTAAAATTAAGTTAAATAGTAAAAATAGTTAAAATGCTGTTTTAAAAAGTGTTTTCAAATGTTTTAAGATGTTTTAAAGTGGAGGTCCCTCTCGCTGACTCGCTCCTCTAGGAAACTGGAAACGCCAGAACAGACTTGCGTCTGAAGGCATTTTCTTCTGTCCCCTCTTCTTTTCTTCCTCCTTGTTTGGCTGCAGAGACACGGACTCATCGCTCAAGCGGTGGTTCCCACAAATAAAACAACTAAACAATCTAAACTACGGCTGCGTGGTCATTGGTCTCATTCAGATGTGACGCGTCACCAGCATCACTCTGAGCGCCGGGTTCATGACGAACTTCCTGTCAGGCGCCGAACAAGACCAGAGATGAGTCGTGAACACGGTTGTGCAACGACATGAACCAGCTCTCACGAGTTGGCGGACACTAAAAACAGAAATGAAAGACCAACGCTGAGATCCAACCCGAGCGCGCGTGACGCCAAGTGTCTTTTCTATTCTTGTGAGTCGTCATGAGCGGGTCAGCGGACGTCCTCCCACGCTGCAGACGTTGCGTGTTCGACTGCATCTCCTGTCTGAACCGTGGAACGATCACGGCCAGTAAACCTGCAGGATGATGCTGCTGCCACCGCCGTGCTCCAATAAAACCTGTAAAACCTTGGTGACTCTGGGAGGAGTCGTCGCTGCCTCTTGGGGTCATTTTGGTCGGCCGGCCTCCGCAAAAACTCAAAATCTTACCAAGAATATTTGTCTTATTTCTAGTTAAAATGTCTCATTTTTAGTCAAAAAATCTCATTACACTTAAAACAAGAGTCATTACCATAAAAAAGAACTTGTTATTTGACAATTTTCACCTGTTTCAAGTAAATTTTCACTTGAAATAAGTATAAAAATCTGCCAGTAGAACAAGATTTATCTTCTAAGCAAAAAAATCTTGTTCCACTGGCAGATTTTTCTACCTATTTTAAGTGAAAATCTACTTGAAACAGGTGAAAATTGTTGTTCCAGTGATGAGTCTTGTTTTAAGTGTAATGAGATTTTTTTTGACTAAAAATGAGACATTTTAACTAGAAATAAGACAAATATTCTTGTTAAGATTTTGAGTTTTTTGCAGTGTACAGGACTGTCTCAGAAAATTTGAATATTGTGATAAAGTTCTTTATTTTCTGTAATGCAATTAAAAAAACTAAAATGTCATACATTCTGGATTCATTACAAATCAACTGAAATATTGCAAGCCTTTTATTATTTTAATATTGCTGATTATGGTTTACAGTTAAAGATTAAGATTCCCAGAATATTCTAATTTTTGAAATAGGATATTTGAGTTTTCTTAAGCTGTAAGCCATGATCAGCAATATTTCAGTTGATTTTTAATGAATCCATAATGTAATGGAACAAGATTTATCTTCCCATTACAAGCAAAAAACTCTACTTATTTGAAGTGAAAATCTACTTGAAACAGGTGAAAATTGTCAAATAACAAGTTATTTTTCTGGTAATGACACTTGTTTTAAGTGTAATGAGATTTGTTTGACTAAAAATGAGACATTTTAACTAGAAATAAGACAAATATTCTTGGTAAGATTTTGAGTTTTTGCAGTGCACTGTTCCATGTTTTGTCCGTTTGTTGATAACGGCTCTCACTGTGGTTCGCTGGAGTCCCAAAGCTTTAGAAATGGCTTTGTAACCTTTTCCAGACTGATACAGTAGATCTCAATTACTTTGTTTCTCATTAGTTCCTGAATGTCTTTGGATCACAGCATGATGTCTAGCTTTTGAGGATCTTTTGGTCGACTTCCCTTTGTCAGACAGGTCCTGTTTAAGTGATTTCTTGATTGAGAACAGGTGTGTCAGTAATCAGGCCTGGGTGTGGCTGGAGAAATTAAACTCAGCTTTCCAAAAATGTGATAAACTACAGTTAATTTATGTTTGAACAGGCGGGGGGTAATCACTTTTTCACACAGGGCCATGTAGGTTTGGATTTTTTTTCCCCTTAATAATAAAAACGTTAATTTAAAAACAGCATCTTGTGTTTACTTGTGTTATTTTTGTCTAATATTTAAATTAGTTTGATGATCTGAAACATTTAAGTGATACAAACATGCAAAAAAAATAGGACATCAGGAAGGGGGCGAACACTTTTTCCACACAACTGTATATATATATATGTATATATATATATATATATATATATATATATATATATATATATATATATATATATATATATACATACACACACACACACACAGTACAGACCAAATGTTTGGACACACTTCCCCATTTGTTTGAATGAGAAGGTGTGTCCTGTACTGTATGTATATGTATATTATATATATATGTATATATATATATGATATACATATATATATGTGTATATATATATATATATATGTATGTATGTATGTATGTATGTATATATATATACCAAATTATTAGAGACCAATAGGAATAATATTAAAAGGATTTGGAATATATTAAATAGTGTTATTAGAAATAGCTCCACCAATACCAATTATCCTGATTATTTTACAGACAATGACAGAATAGTGAATGATATGAATGAAGTAGTTGATGGGTTCAATGACTTTTTTGTAAACGTGGGACCACAGCTGGCCGGAAAAATAAATGTCACACATGCAAGGAAGGGGGAGGTAGTTGATAGTCATGTTGTAAGGAATCAAAGCTCAATCTATCTGAAACCAGTAGGAACAACTGAAATCATAAATATAGCTAATAACTGCAAAAATAAATCATCCACTGATTTGAATGGAATTGATATGACAGTAGTTAAGAAAGTCATTGATGGTATTGCAAACCCTCTAACTTACATTTGTAATTTATCATTCTCAACTGGTATATTTCCAAGTAAAATGAAAACTGCAAAAGTCATTCCATTATACAAAGCTGGGGACAAACATCAGTTCACAAATTATAGGCCTGTATCTCTACTCTGCCAGTTCTCTAAAATACTGGAAAAGCTGTTTATCCAAAGGTTAGATGATTTCATTGAAAAGCATAATTTATTAACGGACAGTCAGTACGGATTTAGAGGAAACAGATCAACTTCAATGGCAATAATGGAATTGACTGAAGAAATTATCAATAGTTTAGATAACAGGAAGTATGCAGTAGGAATATTCTTAGACTTAAAGAAGGCATTTGATACCATCAACCATGATATATTAATTCATAAATTAGAAAAGCTTGGTATAAGAGGGGTGGTGCTGAGGTGGGTGAAAAGCTACATTGAGAACCGACAGCAGTTTGTGCAGATGGGCGATCATAAGTCAACTCTTTTGGACATTACTTGTGGGGTCCCACAGGGGTCAGTGTTAGGACCCAAACTTTTTATTTTATACATTAATGACATATGTAAAGCATCAGCAATATTTAAGTTTGTTTTATTTGCAGATGATACAAATATCTTTTGTTCTGGGGAAGATCTACAGCAGCTTTTGGAGTTGGTCACAGCAGAAATGAAAAAATTAAAACACTGGTTTGATGTTAACAAATTATCTTTAAATCTTAAGAAAACTAAATTTATGTTGTTTGGAAATCGCACAATCCCAATTGATACTGTGCAAATAACGATCAATAATGTACCTATTGAAAGGGTGTATGAAAATAAATTTCTGGGAGTGATACTGGATCACAAAATCTGCTGGAAACCCCATATAAATCATATAAGAACAAAACTGGCAAAGAGTGTAGCAATATTGGGGAGAACAAGATACATGCTGGATTATAAATCATTGCACATTCTGTATGCATCACTAGTATTACCATATCTGGATTATTGTGTGGAAGTTTGGGGCAACACATATATAAGCAATTTACAACCGCTATTCAGAATGCAAAAAAAAGCAATCAGGATACTTCACAATGTGGGTTATAAGGATCACACAAACACACTGTTTTTAAAGTCGCATGTGTTGAAATTCTGGGACATTGTCAAACTAAAAACTCTTCAAATCATATTCAAAGCGAGAACTGATTCACTTCCAGGGAATCTACAGAAAATGTTTTGTGACAGGGAGGGGGGTTATAATTTAAGAGGAAAATTTAATTTCAAAAAACAATGTTTTCATTCTAAAAGGAAAAGCATGTGTATCTCAGTTGTTGGAGTGGATTTATGGAATGGGTTGGGTGATGGGTTGAAGCAATGTACAAATATAAATCAATTTAAAAAACGGTACAAAAAGGAAGTTCTGGGAAGTTATTTGGTTGAGGAGGATTTATGTTAAGGCAATATGGTGTTTGTTAGCTGGTTAGGTGCAAAGGCACAACTAATGGGAAAATTGGTAGCCTATTAGGTAATTGCAGCTATTTATTGTTAACATTTATGTTTAATTTATGATGTAACAAAGGGGCAGGGTTAAATAAGTTTTACTTCAACCTGCTCCTTTTCGGACACTGTTTTTTTTCCCCTGTTTTTATTACGTTTTTGTTGCTTTTTTTTCTGTATGTTTTGAATTTGTTTTAAAATCTTATATTTTTTTATGTGTTCGAAATAAACAAATCAATCAATCAATCAATCAATCAATCAATCAATCAATCAATATATACATATATATATACATATATATAATATATGTATATGTATATGTATATATATATATATATATATACACACACACACATAAAGACACTCAGATAGTATCTGGGAGGCAGTGAGGAAGAATAAGAAAGAAAGAAGGAGGAGGAGGAAGAGGGATATGCCCACTGAAACTTTTCCAGCGTCTCTGCCAGAGAACAAAAACATAACAAAAGAAAATCTTACAGATTGTTCACATGCGACTCCTCTGGAGCTGGAGGAGGTGGAGGTGTGGAGAGGTGGAGAGGGTGAAGGGGGGGAGAGGTGGAGGGATGGAGGGATAGAGAGGTGGAGAGGGATGGAGGGATAGAGAGGTGGAGAGGGATGGAGGGATAGAGAGGTGGAGGGCCGACACAGGGAAGTTAGTCGTGGTTTGGGGGGGGCCAGATGTTGAACAGCGTGGAGGTCAGGGATCTGGAGGGCCGAGACTCCACAGGTGGAAAGGAAAGGAGACCTGAATTATAATTCATTATTATTATTAATAATAATAATTATGGATTATTATGGTATGTTCCACCAACCTTTACAAGAGTTACTGAAGATCTGACCAGTCGTAGGAAGACTGGCAGCCGCCTGCGGCTCCAGATGGGTCCGTGTCTGTGCTCGTGGGTCCCGGTGTTCTGCCAATCCTTGCTACCCTTCGAGAAATGCTACTTTGTGGTTCTTCGCACACGCGCAGTCGATTTTCAAAGTTTGATTGCCACGCCAATCATTTCTTGCACGATGTAAAATTGATAATATGGGATGTTGAGTATTTGATCCTTCAAAATACACGAACCATGACATGAATTGCCCCACGAGCGTGAGCCTGTCGGCACACGTGCATGTGAAAGGTCAACTGGAGGGCAGCGCGAGCGTTGCCGCCGCAGACTTGACAGACACCCAAAGCAGCGGTGCCTGTTACTCCCTCTGTTACTCCCCGTCCTCCCCCGTCCTCCCCTCTCTCACAGAGGTGGGTAGTAACGAGTTACATTTACTGTAAATGTTGTACTTTTAGGAGTAGTTTTGAATCACTATACTTTGTACTTTTACTTGAGTAGATTTGTGAAGAAGAAACTGTTCCTCTTCCTCCGCTACATTAGGCTACGTTGAGCTGTTACTTTTCTTTTATCCCTTTTATCCGCGTACGCGTCAATCTCATGACATCACTGAGTGATTCTTTGGGAAAAATGTTTGTTTTTGCATGTTTTGTCACATTTACACAGACTCAAACACACACAGAGTTTCTATGAGTTCATGTTTGTTCTAGTTCTGCCTGGTTAAAAAAGAAAAGTACAAAGGCTTGAAATTTTGTGCTACTTGTGCTTAATAAATTTTTTTATTCTGTTATTTTATTTATTTTATTATATATTAAAGTACTTGAATTTACTTTAAGATTATTTTAATTTAAGCTATTTTTTATTAATTTTAATTTTATTATTTTATTGATTTAATTTGCCTGAAGATGATTATTTTGTACTTTTGTCTGTTTGAATGGTTTTGTTAAAAAAATAAATCAGACGTTACTCAACTGTTACTCAGTACTTGAGTAGTTTTTTCACCAAGTACTTTTTTACTTTTACTCAAGTAATTATTTGGACGACTACTTTTTACTTCTACTTGAGTCATATTATTCTGAAGTAACAGTACTTTTACTTGAGTACAATTTTTGGCTCTTCTACCACCTCTGCTCTCTCCCCCAGGTCCTGCTGTAGCTGCCGTGCAGACAGAGGTGTCAAGTAACAAAGTACAAATACTTTGTTACCTTACTTAAGTAGAAATTTTGTTTTTCTATACTTCACTGGAGTAATTATTTTTCAGACGACTTTTTACTTTTACTCCTTACA
Organism: Cololabis saira; assembly: GCF_033807715.1. Lineage (NCBI taxonomy): Eukaryota > Metazoa > Chordata > Actinopteri > Beloniformes > Belonidae > Cololabis > Cololabis saira. Next base: position 15,642,548 of record NC_084603.1, read on the forward strand.
TTTTCACGCAATTATCTGTACTTTTTACTCCTTACATTTTAAAAACATTTCATTTCGGCCTCTAAAAACAACTATCCAGTTAAATTGCTCCATCCGGATAGAGTGAATTTGGTTGTGGTTGTTTCAAATGTTCTTGTCCAGTTTTGTTCTTACATCCGATTCCTCAGATTCCTGCAACTAAACTTGGATGTACATTCCAATAAAGGTTAGGATAAATGATAACATGCCTCTGAAGTTTGACTTTTTGCACCATTACAATACTTATAGGCAACTAGTCATCATATCTGCTGCTCTCTGAAACACATGTTAATGCTCAATAGTACACATATATGGTTCTTTAATATATTTGCATTATACTAAGATGCATTCATTTTCAATGGCTTTTCTCCTTAATGGCTTTTTTCCCCCTTACATTACTTTTACTTTTATACTTTAAGTAGTTTTGAAACCAGTACTTTTATACTTTTACTTGAGTAAAAAACTTGAGTTGATACTTCAACTTCTACAGGAGTATTTTTAAACTCTAGTATCTATACTTCTACCTGAGGAATGAATGTGAAGACTGAAGACACCTCTGCGTGCAGACGACACCCCTGGAAGCCATGTGGCGTGTTTCTGTGTTTCTGTGTTGAGCTGAGGGCTTAGCGCCGTGCGCCGGGTGAGAGACGTCGGCCTGCAGGAAATGAAAAGCCCGACTCCTTCAAAAAGTGAAACGGGAGTCAGACGAACCCGAGCGAGCGTCAGAGCGAGGAAAGTTCCCCCCACGCTGACAGTGATCTCAGAAAACGAGGCTGTAAAAACTAGACTAACAGGTATTTTTGCGATTATAAAAGTAAAAAAAACTCTCCCTGGCGTCCTAACTGAGTTTATTACATCTTCGAGGCGTTTTAGGATGCAGGGAAGCGTGTGCTGAGCGGCAGAGAGATAACAGGAAAGGTAAAAGGTCGAGTTTCCCCTGAGCTTTAGCTGGAGATCAGCTTTACTTAACTAAGTATTTAATCTACGGGTCGCGGCCTGCTCCGGTCTAAGAGACAATCTGCCTGCAGAACAAGCATCACTTTACTCTCATCCAGCGTTCAGGCCGCACTAATTAACCTGGATTTGCTCGATCCTCTCAAAGCCTCGGACAAGCACAAGAGAACATTTTCTGTTAGTCGTGACTCGTGACGCTCACCTGAGGCCGCGTTGCCACGGCAACGGTCCAGTTAGGGGGCACACCTGTCAAGTTTGGGATTTAAAAATACGGGAAATTATCCGCCGTTGTCCCACCAGCCCAACCGAGGTCCAGTATCTTACATTTTAGGGAAGATTTGCGAGAAATCTAAAGTAACTACCTGTACTGTTCTCTCTACGTGTTATGCTCTTGCGTGAACGTAGATTAAACAGCCAGCCAAACTCCTTATTCAGAAGCCAGGAAGTGAGCGTCTTGCTCCTTTAATTTCTTCTTACACATAAGTCAGCATTTCTGACTGTACTGAATTCGGTGTAAAACTATAAAAGAAAGATACAAAAAATGTCTTAATAAACAGCATAACAGCCATAAAATATCAGTGTCTGTGTTTTAACTGCTTATTATTAACTCGACAGGTATTAGCTCAACGGCTAAAAAGCTAGCAGGTAAGTAAACACTACTGTAACACAAGCATAACATATTCAACTGTTCCTTTCTACACAAAATGCTTTCGAAATGTATTAACACATCTTATCACACCTGTAAACTATGTGTAACACTTACAACCATTGCTTTCTGAAAGATAACTGCATCATTGCGGCCGTGAGACAATGTAAACACAAGTTTTCAACGTGTTTTCTCGCTGTACTACCTACTTCCGGTTCGGGAGATTTTCAAAATAAAAGCGCCGGAAATACATGTAAATAAAAGCGACTTTCGAACATATCAAAAACACATTCAGGGCAGAACACTCCCCGTCTGGCATTAACTTATGCCACTAATGACTTAATTGTCCTGGTTTGACCCCTGGCTCTCCTTTGCCAGGAGTAAGACCACTTCAGTGACAGGCCTTAAAAATGTCTTTACTTTGTCATGTGATGTTGTCCTGACCTCAACTTTGCGCACTTTCCCATCAGCGCTTGGACTGGTAGATGTGATTAGACCCATTGGCCATTCGTTGCGGGGGGAATCACTCTGTTTAAGCAGCACAATGTCTCCGACCTCCAGGTTGCGACATGCTGTGTGCCACTTACGCCTTGGCTGAAGGGTGTGGAAGTATTCAGTTCTCCATCGACTCCAAAACTCATTAGCAAGTGCCTGCACTTGTCTCCATTGACACTTGAAAAGATCCTTTTCCCCGAAACTGCCGTGAGGAGGAGACACACCTGGTTTCTGGGTCAAGAGCGTAGCAGGGGACAGCAGCATTGGAGAGGAGGGGTCGGAGGAGACCGGGACTAAGGGCCTTGCGTTGATTATAGCACACACCTCTGCCATTAAAGTGCAGAGCACGTCATGAGTCAGGTGATGTTTGGTTCGCAGCAACATGGAATCGAGTATCCTCCGGGTCACGCCAATCATGCGCTCCCATGCCCCTCCCATGTGGGATGCGTGCGGGGGGTTGAATTCCCATGTACAACCATTCTCATGCAAGTACTTCAAAGTCCTGGTTTGCTGTGGATCATCCGGTCTCATGCCCAGCTCAGAACTGGCTCCGATAAAGTTTGTGCCCCGATCTGATCTCAGCTGCTTCGCTGGTCCTCTTAAAGCGAAAAACCTTCGGAGGGCGTTGATGCAGCTGGCTGTATCCATCGACTCTATGACTTCTACATGCACCGCACGGGTACTCATGCATGTGAAGAGTATGGCCCAGCGCTTACTCTGAGCTGCGCCGCCTCTGGTGCGTCGAGTGAAAACCTCCCAGGGGCCGAAAACATCTAATCCTACATAGGTGAATGGAGCTGATGAGCTCAGGCGCTCTGGGGGGAGGTCAGCCATCTTTTGGACCTCAAGCCGTCCTCTCAGCTTGCGGCAGGTTACACAACGATGAAGGACTGAACTTATCAGCCTCTTGCCAGCAACAATCCACAAGCCTGCAGCCCTGATCGCACCCTCAGTGAATTGTCGCCCTTGGTGTTCAACTTTCATGTGGTAATGATTCACCAGTAGTGTTGTGACATGACTTTGTTTTGGGAGAATGAGTGGATTTCTCACCTCTGGACTGATTGATGCATGTCTCAGACGTCCACCGATCCGTAAGAGGCCATCATCCATGGACGGGTCCAGGTTCAGGATTGTGCTTGTTCTTGAAATTTCTCTGTCTTCTTGCAGCGCAGTGTACTCTTCTGGATACGCTCCTCTTTGAACAGAAGTGAGTATGAACTGCTTGGCTGCTGTCAACTCTTCTGGAGTACGAAGTCTGCTGCATAGATGCCATCCTTTACATGTGGCTGGTGAGTCAGATCTGAATGAACGAGCTTGATGAATCAGGAAGGAAACTGCCCTCAGCAAAGACCCCCAAGTGGAGAAGCGTTGGAAACGTCCTGAGGTGAGTTTACATTCATTGATGCAGGTAGCAAGGGTGGTCAGTTGAAGTCTCACATCTGCGTCTGTTTCAGGATCCACAAGCTTATAGGTCTTCTGTGTCTCGGGCAGAAATGGTTTGTGGAGGAACTCTGGTCCTGTAAACCACGTGCTGTTGGTGAGTTGAGACGCTGGAACAGATCTGGTGGCCAGGTCGGCTGGATTCTGACCAGTAGGCACATAATGCCACTGTTGAGGGGAAGTTGTCTTGCGTATCCGGTGAACACGGTTGTGTACATACACAAAGAATCGCTTTGATTCATTGTATATATAACCAAGAACAACTTTACTGTCACAATAGAACCTCACTGCATCCGGTTTGTGGTCGAGCTCGTCGAGGATCAGTTCAGCCATCTCGACAGCCAGCACAGCTCCACACAGTTCGAGGCGAGGGATCGTGGGCTCGGGTTGAGGAGCCAGCTTGGCTTTCCCGAGCACAAAGCCAACTCGACACTGTCCATCTGTCATGACAACTCTGAGGTAAGCTACTGCCCCTATTGCCCAGTTCGAAGCATCAGAAAAAAGACATAACTCTGTGTGTCTGGCGCTGGAGAGGGACCGTTGTACGTATGAGCGGGGAAGGTGGAGAGCACTCAGGTCTTTTAATGATACTTTCCATGTTTCCCATTTGTTTAACTTGTCTGCAGGAAGTTCAGTGTCCCACTCGTGAATGTCAGCTGAAAGTTCTCTGAGCAGAGCTCGCCCTCTAATTGTCACTGGCGCAACCAAGCCCAATGGGTCGAAGAGGCTATTGACGGTGGATAGCACTCCACGGCGGGTGAATGGTTTGTCGTTGACTGCCACTTTAAATGTGAAGGTGTCAGAGTCTATGTTCCAGCACAAACCGAGACTTCTTTGCACTGGAAGCTCTTCTTTGTCGTGGCCCAGGTCTCTCAGGCCTGCAGCCAGGTCTTCAGGTTTGAAGGCTTGCATCACTGTGACACTGTTAGAGGCGATTTTATGCAGCTTCAGATTTGATTCTGCCAGAGAAGCTTGAGTGCGCTTGAGCAGATCAATGGCTTCAGTCTCAGATGGGAGGGAGATGAGCCCATCATCCACATAAAAGTGTCGCTCAACAAAGTGGCGAGAGTCAGAGCCGTACTTTTGTTCGCCCTCTTGGGCAGCTCTCCGGAGGCCGTATATCGCGACTGCCGGCGAAGGGCTGTTCCCGAACACATGTACTCGCATCCTGAACTCCATTACTTCCTTAGTTAGATCATTATCCTTGTGCCAGAGGAATCTCAAGTAGTCTCTGTGGTCTTCTCTCACCAAGAATCCATAGAACATTTGTTGAATGTCAGCAGTCAGAGCAACGAGCTCTTTTCTGAACCTGACCAGCACTCCCAGGAGTGAGTTATTCAAGTCAGGGCCTGAGAGCAGAACGTTGTTGAGAGAGATGCCATTTTCTTGAGCGCTCGAATCAAATACAACTCGTATCTGACCCGGCTTCTGGGGATGGTACACTCCAAAAATGGGTAAGTACCAGCATTCTGCACTCTCAGGAAGAAGGGGAGCTTTTTCAGCATGTCCGTTTAGAAAAAGCTTCTCCATAAAGCCAACGAACTGTTCTTTCATTTCAGGATTTTTTCTCAGTGTACGCTGCAAGGAGTAGAGACGGTAGAGGGCTTGGGCACGGTTATTTGGAAGGCGTGGCCTGGGGGACCTGAAAGGTAGGGGAGCAGTCCAGCTGTTCTTTTCATCTCTGTGTAGCTCCTTTCCCATGACCTTGAGAAACGTTTCATCCTCGAAAGACAAGGCAGGTTTGTCATCATTCTCGGTTCTAGTGAACACGCTGCATCCAAGCTGGTCTTGAGCTGCCAGACTGTTGCCAGAGGAGCTGGAGAGATGAGAAGCGCCGCTGAATCTGTGCTCCCCGCCGTAGCTCACTTTTTCTTTGACGCTGATGTGTCGGACGGACGTCCGTTCTGCAGGACGTTGGTCTTGAAGACAGCTACAGTGGGTTTGTGAGCACTATCAATACAAACTTCCCCCACTATAACCCACCCTAAATCCAAACGCTGGGCAAAGGGTGCATCATGGGGCCCACTGATTTGCTGTCTCACCTTGTGGACACGTATGAGGTCTCTCCCCAGTAAGAGCAGGATCTGCGCCTCAGGATCAGGCTCTGGGATGTAAGGCGCCACAGGTCTCAGGTGAGCGTGGGAAAGAGCGACCTCTGGTGAGGGAATTTCTGATCGGTTGCTCATGATCTCATTACATTCAATGAGTGGCGGTAAGTCTAAACACACTTCACCATTTATTGCTTGTACCTGGAAACCAACTGCCTTCCTTCCAGTCATTTCAATGGTGCCGGCGCATGTTCTCATCAGGTAGGGTGAAGCGTTGCCTTGGATACCAAACAGCTGGAAAAACTCAGCTCTAGCCAGCGAACGATTGCTTTGGTCGTCAAGGATGGCGTACATTTTGACTGAGCGTTCTTTTTGTCCTTGTGGGAAAACTTGAACCAAGCATATTTTTGCACAAGACCGCGCTGGGAAGCCTTCTCCGCAGACCTCAGTGCACCGTGACGTAACCTCTGAAGGCGTGTTGTTTTGCTGCTCTATGTCAGGCTCACCTGCAGATGACACTGTTGGTGAGAGGTGTAAGTCTGGGTGCATGGCTGTGCAGTGTCGATCACTCTCACACTCGTAGCATTTCAGCTCCACTGGACAGTCTTTGGCCATGTGAGTAGCAGAGCAGCACCTAAAACATCGTCTGTGATCTCTTAGCAGTCCTTTGCGTTCTGTCAGCGGCTTCATTTTAAAGGCTCTACACTTTTCCAGAGGATGAGCTTTATTGTGAAGTGGGCAGTTTTTTGCTGGATCACCACTGTTTTTCTTCTCCATCTCTGCTCTATACGTTGAGTTTGGGCCTGCTGCTGCTGACAAGTCTGTCTTATGAACGGCTATAGCTGTTCTCATACCATCATATTTTGCTATGGGCCTCTCAGTATGGAGATGAGTGCGGCTGTTGTTCATCAAGACAAAGCTGGGGTCATTCCTAGCTTTTGCTTCACCGTTGACAAAGTTAACAAAGAAGGAGAATGGGGGATAACTTACAGCATAATGTTCTTTATATTTTGACCCAGTAGACAGCCATTTTTCTTGCAGGTTTATTGGCAGCTTTTCAACGATGGGGTTAATGCCCCGAGGTGTGTCAAGGTAACTGAGTCCAGGTAAGTACCCATCTTCTTTGGCTGAAAGCAGCTCCATGAGCAGGTCACCAAGTTCTCTTAGTTTGGCGTTCTCTCTTGAAGTGAGACGAGGAAAATTGTCCAACCGCTTGAATAGAGCGCTCTCTATCACCTCAGGGTTGGCGTAGCACTCTCTTAGCCTTGTCCAAGACATCTGTAGTGCGGCGTCGGGGTTAGTGACATGTACTGCTCGCATTCTTTTAATGTGTTCAGATGAGTCCTTTCCCAGCCATTTTATCAGTAGATCTAACTCTTCACTAGCTGTTAGGTCTAGGTCCTGAGTGGCGTTGAGGAAGGAGGACTGCCACGCTCTGAAGCTCTCAGGCTGGTCATCAAACTTTGTAAGACCTGTAGTTACTAACTCCCTGCGTGCCAGATATTTAGCAAAGTCTATCATGTTAGCAGCTGGAGCATTAGCAGAAGTGTGCGTTGGTGTTACGGGCGAACCATCATGATGGTGGATGGGGCTTAACACTGGGGGGTCCTGCGTAGTCAGTGGCTGTGTCTTTTTTATGTGAGGAGGGGACAGTGTGGGTGGGGCAGGCGTGTTAGGGCTGAAGCTGGTCTGAGCTTGCTGGTCCAGATATGCCTCCGTTCTCTTTTTAATTACTTTCGGTGAAATGTCACTCCTTATAACACTGCCGATGTCCTCATATTCTGATCGTGCTGCAGCTTCCAAAATCTCAGCCTCTGCGTTAGCAGCAGCAGCTGCCTTTTCAAGTTCTAGTGCTTCTAGGTCTGCCTCTATTGTAGCTTTTTCCAAATCCAATTTGGCTCTTTGCTTCTTTAACTCCAACTCTTTTTGTCCATATGCAACTCTGGCGCGTGCAGCTTCAGCTGCGGCTCTGGCCTTAGCAGCAGCGCTAGCCACTGAATGCTTGGAGGAAGATGAGCGCTTTGAGGAAGACGAGCGCTTTGAGTCAGCTACTGATGCTGCTTCTTCATCTTTCTGCGTTGTCTGGGCTTCCATAACTGCAGCAGGCAAATCCCTCTGATTATATGGTTTTTTACTGTACTGTTCTCTCTACGTGTTATGCTCTTGCGTGAACGTAGATTAAACAGCCAGCCAAACTCCTTATTCAGAAGCCAGGAAGTGAGCGTCTTGCTCCTTTAATTTCTTCTTACACATAAGTCAGCATTTCTGACTGTACTGAATTCGGTGTAAAACTATAAAAGAAAGATACAAAAAATGTCTTAATAAACAGCATAACAGCCATAAAATATCAGTGTCTGTGTTTTAACTGCTTATTATTAACTCGACAGGTATTAGCTCAACGGCTAAAAAGCTAGCAGGTAAGTAAACACTACTGTAACACAAGCATAACATATTCAACTGTTCCTTTCTACACAAAATGCTTTCGAAATGTATTAACACATCTTATCACACCTGTAAACTATGTGTAACACTTACAACCATTGCTTTCTGAAAGATAACTGCATCATTGCGGCCGTGAGACAATGTAAACACAAGTTTTCAACGTGTTTTCTCGCTGTACTACCTACTTCCGGTTCGGGAGATTTTCAAAATAAAAGCGCCGGAAATACATGTAAATAAAAGCGACTTTCTTTTTTTTTTAACACTCAAATTTTATTGATTTTTTGCAGACAAGAAAACACACAAAGAACATTGTCAGTGTCAGTGGTATATACATTCACATGATACATCATCCATGCTTTTCCGGTTTCATTCAGACTCTGTATTGGTGTCCCTGTTGCAAGCCTTGTATGATGTCCATTTGTCCCATTTCTTGTTAAATTGACCTTGCTGGAGTCTCAGTATGTGTGTGAGTTTCTCCATATTGTATATCTCCTCTATAATGTCCAACCAGTTCCTCAGTGTGGGAGGTTCCTCTTTGCACCACTTCCTAGTTATTGCTTTTTTTGCTGCAGCTAACACAATTTTCACCAGATATCTGTCTTCAAATAAAACAACTTCACTCGTGAAAGCACACAGATACAGAACCTTACATGATATTGGTAGTTCATACCCCAGCATATTTTTCATTTCCATCCATACGTCATTCCAGTACCTTCTTATTCTCACACATTCCCAGAAAATATGCGTATGCCCTACATTCAGCTCCCCACACCTTCTCCAGCATGTTTGTTGTTCAGCTGTAAATTTGCTTTTTGTCTTAGGTGTAATAAAAAACCTGGTTATATTTTTCCAGCAGAATTCTTTCCACATTCTGGAGCTGGTGGTGGTTCGCTGGTTGTCACAGATGTTAAACCATTCCTCTTCAGTCAGTTCTATTTTACTTTCTTTTATCCATCTGTCTCTAATATACAGTGTAGAGGTTCCCCTGTTCTTTTCAAGTCCCTGGTACAATGTTGAGATCACTCTACCTGTATTGCTCTCATACGCATTACCCAGTGTCACAATCACTTTATTCAGCTCCTTGGGGAGATCTGGTTTTATTTCCTTCTCAAAGAAGTCCCTGATTTGGAAGTATCTAAATTGATCCCCATCCTCCAAGTCACATTCTCTCTTCAATTTTGTAAAGCTCTTAATTTTGCCCCCATCAATTATTGTACACAATGCTGTAATTCCCTTATTTATCCATTGTTTAAAATTGTTATCTGACACCCCTGGTTTAAATTTAGAGTCATAGGCCACCCAAGTAAAAATCTTTATTTCCCTCCCCAAATTATATTTCCTGATCACTGTGAACCAGGTTTCCAATGTGAATCTAGTGATTGGGTCGAGCATTTCTTCACACTTCTTGAACATGTCCCTATTTGCTATCATGCTTTGTACATGACACCCCTCCGTTTTTAATTCTATACTTTTCCACCCTGAAATATACATAGGGTCACACCAGAGCACCAAGGGCCGTATCTGTGCTGCATAATAATATTCTAAAAGGTTCGGCAATGCTAATCCACCTTTATTTTTGGGGGTCTGGAGAGTTGTAAACTTTATCCTTGGCCTCTTACCCCCCCAAATGAAGCGAGAGATTTTTTTGTTCCACTCTTTAAATTGGGAGTTTGGAATGTCTACTGGCAATGCCTGAAATAAATACAAGAGTCTTGGTAAAATATTCATCTTAATGGTTTCTATTCTGGAGCTGAAGTCCAATGTTAGAACCGACCATCTTTCCATATCTTTCTGAATTTCTCGGTTTATGATCCTGTAGTTAGTTTCATATAATTTTGTTCGATTTTTAACAATGATCACTCCTAAATATTGAATTGTTTTTGCCTTCCATTTAAATTTATATGCTTGTTGGATATGTTGTGATGGGGTATAATTTATGGGTAGAACCTGTGTTTTGGTCACATTTAGTTTATAACCTGACAAGTGATAAAAGGAGTCCAGTCTATTCATAAGGTTAGGAAGGCACACATCTGGTTGTTTTAAACTAATCAAAACGTCATCCGCAAAAAGCCCAATTTTGTGTTCATCGCCATTCACCTCTATTCCTGTTATACCTTCATCCTCACGTATCGCTTGAGCCAAAGGCTCGATGAAAATCGCAAAGAGAGTCGGTGAAAGACAACATCCTTGTCTAGTTGATCTTTCCAGATTGAACCAATTAGTGAGGTTGCCATTTATTTTTATTCTAGCTTTTGGTTCCTGATAGAGTGTTTTTATGACATTAACTGAGTCTGTATTAAAGCCGAATTTTTCCAAACATAAATATAAAAACCTCCAGCTAACGCTATCAAAAGCTTTTTGCGCATCCAAACTGAGTAACAGGACACTTTCTCCCTTCTTCTGAACTTCATCAATTATATGCAGAGTCCTCCTTATGTTGTCTTGTGTTTGGCGTCCTTTGATAAATCCTGATTGGTCCTCGCTAATTAGATCTGGCACGAAGGTCTCAAGTCTCTTGGCCAAGATGGTTGTATATATTTTATAGTCACAGTTTAGTATTGATATTGGCCTATAATTCTCACAAAATCCTTTGTCCTTTCCTTCCTTAGGGAGCACCGTAATTATGGCCTCCTTCCAAGATGAGGGGATCATAAAAGCGACTTTCGAACATATCAAAAACACATTCAGGGCAGAACACTACCTGTCAAAGACTTACAAACTACAATTATGTGATAGTTCAACCTTTGTTGACACTGAAATGCTGTCAACATTCCTATGTATGTAATTCCTATATTAGAGCCTCGATGAAAACACAAAGGGGAATTAAAGCACATTTATTTATTTTAAATATTTTATTTTAATAGTTTATATACATATTGATTGTCTTCAAGTGAAACATTTACATTTTCTTTTTATTTGTCATTTTCACTCATGTGCCGGTTGCAGCTATGAATGAATGAATGAATTGTTTATTTCGGTTACATTACATTATTTGCAATTCAAACTGTGTGTGTGTGTGTGTGTGTGTGTGTGTGTGTGTGTGTGTGTGTGTGTGTGTGTGTGTGTGTGTGTGTGTGTGTGTGTGTGTGTAAATGACAAAACACTTTCATACAAGTTTACACTCATCAGTTTCACACAAAAAATAATAATAAACTCTGTAACCGAAAAAGGAATAGGCTGAAGCCAAAGCTTATATTTGCCTACCCTGTACTTTCCAACAGAAAACCCAGATTATCTGCAATATGAAAAGAAACAAAAAGAGAAATTTCCTTTTAAATTGTTCTGCTTAACCAAATTATACTCCAATCATTTAGCATTGTAATCCTTAATTATTTTACTTTTCAATATTTTTTTAAAATTCAACAGAGATTTACACAGTTTCACTTCATCACTAAGTTTATTCCATAATTTGACTCCCAAAAATGAAACACATCTATATTTAACATTAGTCCTCACACGACATCTTTCAAAGACCCACAGCCTTCTTAAATTATAATTTGTTTCTCTTAATTTAAAGAAATGCTGAAAACAAGCAGGAAGGGTATTATTCTTAACTCGAAACAAAATTTCTAATGTTTTTAAATATACAATATCTATGAATTTTAATATGCATGACTCTATAAATAATTTATTAGTAGTGTCACGATAAGAAACTTTATTTATTATTCTTACAGCTCTTTTCTGGAGTTTAACTATAGGGTCTATATAAGTTCTATACGTATTCCCCCAAACCTCCACACAATATGACATGTATGTCATGATAAGAGAGAAATACAGTATGTGCAGACATTTTTTATCCAACAGATCCCTTGTTTTGTAAATTATACCAATAGATTTAGACAATTTCTGCTTAATATAATCTATGTGGCTTCCAACAAAGTTTATGATCTATAATTACTCCCAAAAATTTAGTTTCATATACTCTTTCAATTTCAACTCCACTTAGATTCAATTTAATTTCACAATTAGTTCTAGCACCACCGAACACCATAAATTTCGTTTTACTTTCATTTAATGATAATTTATTGGTTTATTGGCTTTCAGGTACATCACTGTTTTTTGTTGCTGCTGCCAATTGTCCTTCTTTGCCTCCGTAGACTCTCCCACTAGCTGACCTTTATTTATAAATCCATTTTGGGACGTCTCCCTACATATTTGTGCGTGCACATGTGTAGAAACATCAGCCATTATGAACCTGCGCTTACAGAACTTTATTCAGATGCAGGTCCCGAGAGCCAGAACTGAACTGGGTAAAAAGGCGTTCCAGTTTTCTTCCCCCTCAACCTGGAATGATGAGAGAAGGACTTGAAATTGGTTGATCTTGTATCCTTGGGTAAATTCAAATCAATTTTAAAAGAAAGAGAAATTAGCTCTCTCGGTTCTTGTGACTGCCCCGTTGTGTAAATTTGACTATTGTTTTACTATTGTTTCCCCGGAATGTGTGACTGACTGTCTGTGTTTGTTTGTATTGTTGTATTGTTTTCATGCTGCCATTTTGGCCAGGTCACTCTTGGAAAAGAGGTTTTAATCGCACTGAGTTTTTTTACCTGGTTAAATAAAGGATATATATATGTGGCTCTCTGGCAGTCACTGACTGATTATACAGCGCTGGTGCTGCTGACGGACATCGGTCCTTCACAAGTGAGAGACACTAAAAACGCAGTTACAAATCTTTCAAAACGGGTAACTGACCCCCGTCCTGCTCCTCTTTAGGAGAGTAACTTCGGTTTTCCATTTTTAGAAATATTTACCCAAGTCTTCGCTTTTTGGGCAGAAATGTCTTCTCTTTCGTTACATCCATCCATCTCTTGGATTTGTTAAGCGTTTGCTCCCGTTGTCTCGCAAGAACTGCCACCCAGGTTACAGCAGGGGACAGTTATCGCGAGGCTAGTGACAATTCAGTTTCAAAATGATTATATTAAAACAGGAAATTCACGGGAAAATACTAATACGGGCAGACGGCATGAAGGAGAAGGGTAAAATACTGTAGTTTCCCGGCTAAAACGGGAGTGTGGAAGGGTGGAGGAGCAGCCACTCAGCAGATTGGGCACAGGTGTGCCCAATCAACCTCTCCACCCTGCCTGCCTTCATAAGGAGCAGCTGCACTCCAGAGAGGGGCTGCTGAGAGGAAGGAAGCAGAGCGGAGCGGAGCTCGACTGCAGCTCTGCTGAAGCTGAAAGCACGTGTGTCTTGGGTGAAGGAAGAAAATAAAGAGTTTCTGCACTAAACCCTGTGTCCTCTGTCCTGTCGGTCGGCCCCCGTAGCACTAGCCTTGCTACAGGGAGACTTGACAGGTATGATACTAATCTATGAAGCTGAAAGACAAAGCCGTCCGCTGGTTCTGATCAAATCTTTGATCAGGCACTTTGGCTGCAGCATCCACCACTCTCTGCAGGGCTTTTCCATCGGCTGCCGTACAGCTTTCATGCCAGATGGAGATGCAGTTGGTCAGTCTGCTCTCGATCGTGCCCCTATAGAAGGTGGTGAGGATGGGCGGTGGTAGGTTTGCTCTCCTCAGCCCACGTAGGAAGTGTTGAACCCCCAGAATGTGAACCCCCAGAAACTTTGTACTCTGGGCATCTCCACAGCAGCTCCACCTTTGAGGAGAGGGGTGAGTGTAGGCTGGTTCTTTCTGGGGTCCATGATGACCTCTATGGTCTTGTTGACATCCAGATCCAGGTTACTCCCAGTTCTCCAGCTCACCAGATGGTCTACCTCCCTCCTGACTGCGTTTACATGCAGTCAAAGTTCGGGTTATTGCTAATATTCCGGTTACTGAAACATTGGGAATATTCCGTTTACATGGTAATTAATCATTCAGGATATCTGGATCAAACCAGCGACGCGTGGAGAACGTCATGACGCAATCAGCGTCATTTCTGCTTCTTCTTCCTGTATCCAAATTCAAAACAAATGCTGCTTCGCGCAACTTTTCTCTCACCTTCTTGTAAATCTTCTATCCCGATACTTTCTACCATCTACAAATGCAGAAATGTTCATATCCTTCATTACATTTATGAAGTGATTAGTCTCCTCCTCACTCCAAAAGTGTGGCGTGGTCTTCCTTGTGAACAGAGCATACTCAGAAAACAAATTCATGTTCCGTTTGATGGGGATATTCCGTTTGGCATTTACATGACCCAATATTCAGGTTTTAAAAAGGAGGAACACAGGGGTCGGGTTTTTAAAAAACGGAATATGAGCAAATTGGGGTTATTCAAAGGGGTTATTGGTGTTTACATGGCCGTGCAAAACCAGGTTATTGCTAATATTCAGGTTTTAAATGGGTTATTGATGCATGGAAACGCAGTCGTCATTCCGGATGAGGCCCACCACAGTTGTATCAACAAAGGTAGAACTATCAGATTCTGAGCACATAATTGTAGTTTGTAAGTGGTTGACAGGTAGTTACTTTGGATTTCTCGTAAATCTGTCCTAATATGTAATACTGAACCTCAGTTGGGCTGGTGGGAGAGTGGTTGGTGGAAAATGTCCCTTATTTTTTAATCCAAAACTTAACAGGTATGATTAGCATAGGCTAAGTCCATGTTTACACATAGCAGGGTAAAAACGGGTATTTCCCCCTCTACGTTTTGAAAAATACCATCATTTACACGAACCGGCATAAATACGCTGTTAAGGTGCTATGAGCAGCCAAACCTACAGGGGGCAGTGTAACGAGAAGATAAAGTCATGCTAGCCAATCAGAATCCTGGAAAAAAACATCAACAAATGACACGAGTAACTTCCAGTTACTTCCAAGATGAACGAGAGTCTTTCGTTTGGAGTGACAGAGAAGTGGAGTTACTTTTAAGTGTGACTTTAGAATATAAAACATGTCAAATACAAGAAAATATTGACTGGCCAAACCAATTGTAAACACAGGTCGCACACGTGACACTGCACTGCAAAAACTCAAAATCTTACCAGGAATATTTGTCTTATTTCTAGTTAAAATGTCTCATTTTTAGTCAAAAAATCTTATTACTTACGTAAAACAAAAGTCATTACCAGATAAATAACTTGTTATTTGACAATTTTCACCTGTTTCAAGTAAATTTTCACTTTTTTCCAGTGATGAGTCTTGTTTTAAGTGTAATGAGATTTTTTTGACTAAAAATTAAACATTTTAACTAGAAATAAGACAAATATTCTTGTTAAGATTTTGAGTTTTTGTAGTGTGGTGACGTTTATGTGGAGTAATGTGACGTTCTGAAGCCTAAATGTCCGAGTTTTCAGAAATGGTTTTTGGTGACTTTGAGCTTCGTTTTCGTGTAAACGAACGGCCAAAACGCATGAAAACACCACCGTTATTGCTACGTGGAAACGGGGCCTGCCGAGGTAGAAATGTTCTAGTAACTGAGGAATTGAGATGGGTCCGCCCGTTTACGACATGGTGACCCGAAATATGAGAAAGTTCTTCTAACAGTCTGGACTTCAGACTCAGATCTGCAACCCTCTGGTTTTCTTTAGGGAAAGAACCAGCTCACGGTTTCAGAGCCCGTTCAAACCTCCATCATACGGAGCTGGCAGAGGAACTTCAGATAGGAAGCAAACATGCTCTCCTTCGTCAGACTGTTGATACACAAGAAAGAAAATGTTCAAATTTCCTGAAATAAATAATGCATGGCAGGCCCATTAGGCCCCGGTGTGAAGCGTGTCCGGTACCGTGTTCTAGTAGCACCAAACAATAGAAACACAGAAGAATGTTCTCAGATCTCAGTGATATCTGGATAGAGTGACGGTTCTGGCTCGGTGTCTTGATGTCGGTGCCAACAGCAACGTGCCGGTTGAAACCCGGGCCGAGCCGAGACCGTCTGGTGAACCCGCTAGACCAGAACCGCCCAAGGCATGAGCGAACTAAGCGGCTGCTTAGGGCCCCGTTACCCAAACAAACGTGTATAGCAAACGTGTTTGAAAATGTTAATAGTGACATACAAAGAGACAGCGATCTGGTCTCTCACTACATAGCATGGCAGCACAGTTAGCCGAGTGATTGCGCAATCCATGGGGAGGCTCAGCGGGGTGCTGCCTCACCGCCCGTAACTTCTCAGCATTTGAATGGCAAAAGGGAAAATTCGGGATTTTGAGGAAAAAATAATGTAAAAATGGTGAAGTTAAATGGAAAATGACTTTATAGTACAAATCAATTGATAAATATAAAAAAATATATTTTTTTCATTTTACATTTCTTTCTTACCCTGGCCGCACGTGACATGGTTTATAGTGGGTGTGTGAATGATCAATAATCAGTATTATTGGCAGTAATAGAGGGCCCCCCCAGAATCAAATTTTGCTTAGGGCCCCATGGAGGCTTGGACCGGCCCAGCACTAGACCTTCGTCATCGTCCAGCTTTGGTTCTCCACCTCTCCTGGAGCTCCAGCTTTGGTCCTCCACCTCTCCTGGAGCTCCTCCAGGGTCCGTTGCCGTAGCAGCCGTTCTCATCCTCAGAGCATCGATTATTCATGAGCTCGGCTCGATAACCCACATGCTATTTATACTTGATTTCAAACGAGCCAATACTTCCAGGAAACTGATCTGGAGCATTCAGGTGATAACCCAATTCCAGGAGGGTAAGACAGAAGCAGTGGACTTAGAAAAGCAACCGGCGCTGCACATCGGCCTGAAGAGGGTTAGAAAACAGTCTTCCCAGTAGTGGACGTCTACGGAAGAGTGTTAGGGCCAGAGAGGAGAAAAATAATAATAATTTAGAGGAGGACGATTTATTTTCATTATGCACTTTGAGAGAAAAGTCGAAATGTCGAGAAAAAAGTCGAAATGTCGAGAATAAAGTTGAAATGTTGAGAAAAAAGTGGAAATGTCGAGAAAAAAGTCGAAATGTTGAGAACAAAGTTGAAATGTCGAGAAAAAAGTCGAAATGTTGAGGAAAAAGTCAAAATGTTGAGAAAAAAGTCGAAATGTCGAGAAAAAAGTCGAAATGTTGAGAAAAGTCAAAATGTTGAGAAAAAAGTCGAAATGTCCAGAAAAAAATTGAACAAGGTTCAGAATACAAGAATTGGGTTTACAACATTGATTTGAAACACATATCACACATATGCAGTTGCATAACTTCAGAAACTTACCCTTAACGTTCCACTCCAAGGATGTAAGTTAGTTAGTTAGTTAGTTAGTTAGTTAGTTAGTTACGGCTGCTGCTGCAGAGCTGTCAGTCGCTCTGCTAACTGGATTTGATGGGCCAGGAGACATTGACTTTATTCACGAAATTATATTTCAACATTAATCTCAACATTGACTTTTTTCTCGAAGTGCACAATAAAAAAAATCTTCCCCTCTCAAATATTTTTTCTCCTGCATGGCCCTAATACTCTTCCGTAGACGTCTGACTCTGCAGAGAGCCGTTTAATTGCATGTGTTAATTGCAGCTGATCCAGAACGCTGCTGCCATGCAGAGTTCTTACAAACACCAGGAAACTGGACCAGATTACACCGGTCATGAAATCACTACACTGGCTTCAAGAGTTTAAAGTTTTACTGCTGGTCTACAAAGACCTGAATGGTCTTGGACCAAAATAACTGCTTGATCTGTTAGTTCCTATGAAGCTCCCAGACCCCTGAGCTTCATCTGGATCTGGTTTGTTGTGGTTCCAGAACCAGAACCAAGCAAGGTGAGGCAGTTCAGTTATTCTGCTCCTCACCGGTGGAACAAACTTCCTGTAGACCCGCAGGTCTGCTGCAACCAAGCACTAACTCTATACAGTTTAAAAAACACATACAAGAAAACAATTCTTGACAAATATAAAAATAAGGACCTCTAAAGAACTCAATCTACCTTCTGTATGTATTTATTTTATTAGTCTGTTCCTTATGTGATACAAATGTAACTCCTGCACTCATGGGTCATGGATCAGCAAAGAAGTGACTGGAAATTACATTTTTGAGTTTGGATATTGTAGGAGGCTAGTTTAATTATGCCTTTGATTTTTGTTTATTAATTGTTTGTGTTGTATTAATTTTATTTTTGTCTTTTCTTTCTGTTCTTATTTTAATTGTTATATTTTCTATGGCATGATACGATATTATGAGGAAGGGACAGGACTAAATCAGCGTTCTGCTTCCTCCTGTTGCTTCTCCAACACAAACATTTTGCTGTTCTTTATTTCTGGATGAGACTGTTAAATTGTTTAGCTTTTTTTTGTTGATATTTTGACGCTTTTAATGTGATGGTGATTTGTTGTTGTTCGAGATAAAACCAACAATAAACTGTCAGCTCCTTTAAATCAGGCCTAAAAACATTACTGTTTACTGAAGCTCTTAATCTAAATACTTACCTGCTGTACTCTACTGCCCTTACTTGTTTGTTACTTGTTGCTTTTTATTATTTTACCCCTTCTTATCATTTTATTTATTTACTGTTTGTGTCGTGCTGCTTTTAATGTTGATGTAAAGCACTTTGAATTACCTTGTGTTGAATTGTGCTATATAAATAAACTTACCTTGCCTTAAATTAAATACTTACCTGCTGTACTCTACTGCCTTTACTTTTTAACAACTTTTTTATTATTTCACCTCTTTTCTTACCATTTTATTTATTTATTTTTTCGGCACAGACGCCTTTATTTGGAAGTTCAATGACAGGAAACAATGGGAAGGAGAGGGGGACTGACATGCAGCAAAGGGTCCCCGGCCGGGATTCGAAACGGGGTCCACTGCGTATGTGGCATGTGCTCTAACCACTCGACCCATCTTATTATTTTATTTATTGCAATATCTTTATACCTCATACACATCCTACCTGCTTTTTTTGGCACTACTTTTATTTTCATTCCAATGTACAGGACTGTCTCAGGAAATTAGAATATTGTGATAAAGTTCTTCTTTTTCTGTAATGCAATTAAAAAAACAAAAATGTCATATATTCTGGATTCATTACAAATCAACTGAAATATTGCAAGCCTTTTATTATTTTAATATTGCTGATTATGGCTTACAGTTTAAGATTAAGATTCCCAGAATATTCTAATTTTTTGAGATAGGATATTTGAGTTTTCTTAAGCTGTAAGTCATGATCAGCAATATTAAAATAATAAAAGGCTTGCAATATTTCAGTTGATTTGTAATGAATCCAGAATGTTTGACATTTTTGCATTACAGAAAATAAAGGACTTTATCACAATATTCTAATTTTCTGAGACAGTCCTGTATACTGTTTATATTTATAATTATATATTTTTTTACCCTTTCGCTGCATGTGTGTTGTGTGTACTGCTGCTGCACAAAACGAATTTCCCCATTGAGGGATAAATAAAGGACAATCTAATCTAATTTACTGTTTCATTGTTGATGTAAAGCACCTTGTGTTGAATTATCCTATACAAATAAACTTGCCTTAAATTAAATACTTACCTGCTGTACTCTACTGCCTTTACTTTTCAACAACTTGTGCTTTTTATTATTTTGCCTCTTTTCTTATTTTATTTACTATTTAATTATGTCTTTGGCTGTTTTTAATGTTGATGTAAAACACTTTGAATTACCTTGTGTTGAATTGTTCTTTACAAATAAACTTGCCTTGCCTTTTTTCTTGGGCGAGGGGAAAAAACAAAGACATGATCTCACGGACCAGTGTGGATTACACTTAAAAGAGTTTTATTTGGAATATTAAGACAATGAAGCATAAGCCAAGCACCAAGAGTGACAGCTACAAGTGTTGCATCGTACGGCTCTTTAAAAATGAACAGGTTACACTGGAAAACACTTTCTCTCTCTCTCTCTGTCTTCGAGTTGTTAAAGCAGATACACGGAACAGATGGTGAAATGTGAACATGATGATGCCATTTACACGCTCCAAATCCTATCCGACAGCAGAAGAAAGAAAAAAGAAAATAAAACAAGAAAAACAAAAAGAAAGGAAGAGCTAAAGAAGAGCAGAACAGTGATATTCGCCCGGCGGCGACAGCTTGGTCGGCCGGCGGCGGCGGGCTGTGGCCCCGGAGTTAAAGGGCTTTTGTGATCGGCCGGAGCGAATAAGGCAGTCTGGGAACGCGGCGGTGCAGCCGAGCGACGGCCATTTAGTTCCCATCATTGTCAAAGTCCCGTTGCCTCGGCAACCACATCCACACAGCAACCGATGTGCACATACAGCATTAAAGTGACGGAGGATTGCAACCTTTTATCAAACTACACTCCATTTGCATATTCGGGAGAAGTAATAATGAAAATAACTCTCTCATACATCTTTTCTTTTATTCCTGTTTGCATATAGCACTTAACCCAGCTTTTTTTTACAATATATACGGGAACGTGAAAAATATATATTTATATATATTTTTTTGTTCTCCTCCAAAATCTGAACCCATGAATCGTACCGGAGCGGGTGGGGGGTTTTACTGCTGCTGACGCTCCAACAGTGCAGCTAAATTATTTCATACTGATGACAAAAAAAGATAAAAACTTATGGCGTTTTTTGTCTAAAGAGCAAAAAAATTAAATAAAAAAAATACACAAATACCCATCTTTGTCTTCCCTTTTGTGGGGGAGTCACACAGAAAGGTGGTGCTGGCTAAATGTGGTCCATGTTTATACGAGGGTGGGGTTGTGGAACGGTGTGTGTGTGTGTGTGTGTGTGTGTGTGTGTGTGTGTCTGCTAGTGCAAGTCCTCAGTAGAAGTGCTGATAGTAAGTGCGTGTGTTCCAGATTTCTGCACCGCGACAGAATAAAGTCTTTCCGTCGAGCTACGATCCGTCTTCCATCAAACGTACAACGCATTTCTTCTTCTTCTTCTCTCTAGACCAGGGGGCGGCAACCCAAAATGTTGAAAGAGCCATATTGGACCAAAAACACAAAAAACAAATATGTCTGACCCGCAAAAAATGAGAAGTCTTGTATCAGCCTTAGAATGAAGGCAAATGGCGAAAGGCGAAACGTCGAGAAAAAAGTCAAAATTTTGAGAAAAAAGTCAAAATTTTGAGAAAAAAGTCAAAATTGAGAAAAAAGTCAAAATTTTGAGAAAAAAGTTGAAATGTCGAGAATAATGTTGAAGTACAATGTTGAGAAAAAAGTCGAAATGTCGAGAAAAAAGTTGAAAGGTCGAGAAAAAAGTCGAAATGTCGAGAAAAAAGTCGAAATGTCAAGATTAAAAAGGAAAGGACAAAGGAAATGAAGAAAAAAGAAAAAAAGGAAAAACAGAGAAAAAAGAAAATAAAGAGGAAAAAAAGGAAAAAATAGGTCAAACATTTTTGAAAAAGCTCCAGGAGCCACTAGGGCGGTGCTAAAGAGTCGCGGGGTTGCCGACCCCTGATCTAGATCTACGGGTCGCGTGGCGAACGTGTGCTACGGTAAATGTCGGGTTCTTCCCACAGGGAAAAAACTGGGCTGAATGAGGAGGATAATGGGGGCAAAGAATCCTTGTTCATAGGAGTCTCCGTCACCCCTCACACTGGACTCTGCCCCCCCGTGAATGAAATATTCCTGAAACGCCGGCCAGTTTTTCTTCCTTCTCCGAATCTCTGCACGGGTGTTTGGACGGCGGCACGTTTTCAGTTCTCTCTGCAGTGCAGCGTATTAATAACGCCATGTTTAACGCCGTTTACATCCCCATTTAAAAGCACCAGGAAGTCCACTCTGACAGGAGAAGTGACAGCTCTCAAATACTCATTCCAATGCAACTCAAATAACGGATATTGATACAACGATGACTCGTGTGTCCATAAGTGTCGTTTTTTTTTGCAAAGATCACAGTTCCTACTAACGCCAGCCTTCTTTTATTCTGAATCCAATACGCTTCAAGTAAAGAGCAAACAAAAACACTGTCCTAACACCGTTATACTGCACCGTGGAACATGAAAACACAGCTAAAGTGCCATTTACTTCAACGGATCCGCCGCCGGCAGGAGCCCCGAGCTCTGGTGACCCGACTAACTCGCCCGTCCGGCTGGATTTACATCCCAACACGGGTGGACGCATAGACATTTATACGTAGACGCCACATCGAGTGGTTTTCCTGCTGCTGCGATACGTCAACGTCGCCGCCATATTGGATGTTCAAGACTGCGCTGTAAACTAATACAAGTAAATGGACTTATTTTCATACAGCGCCTTTCTACAAAAAAAATGTACGTTTTACGTCTCATTTATTCATTCACACACACACTAATATACTTGGGAAACAGTTAGGCACCAAATATAATATACTTAATTTGCTCAGATGGCAAAAATAAGAACTTTATTGATCCCACATAGGAGTAATTCATGTTATATCAGCTATAGCTATATCCCTCTTCACAAAAATAGAGAAACATTTTCTCATCAACAAAGCATGTTTTACATTAACATATTTAAAATTTTCAAGTAACAAAATAACATATTTGAACCATTTTTCAGATTTTTTTATTTATTTATTTTCTTGTCTGAAAAATGGTTTAAATGTGTTATTTCAAAAATTAAAAATTTGTTTTGTTGATGAGAAAATATGTTTCTCTATTATTCTTATTTTTGTGAGGGGGGATATATATTCTTTTTCGGCACTACCTTGTTCTCTATAGCGAATACAACATGAATTACTCCTATGTGGGATCAATAAAGTTCTTATTTTTGCCATCTGAGAAAATTAAATATATTATATTCGGTGCCTAACTGTTTCCCAAGTATATTAGTGCTTGTGTGGATGAATAAATGAGCCGTAAAACGTACATTTCTTTGTAGAAAGGCGCTTTATTAAAATAAGTCCATTTACTTGTCGCAGCTCCATGGGGCGTATAAATGTCGTACGTATAAATGTCTATGGGCGGACGGGCCCCGGCGCGGCCCGGTGCATGATGGGATAAAGTGGACGCCACGGACAAGTGCGCGACATGCAGGATGAGCGTTCTGACAACAAAGTGCAGTGCAGTGGAAAAATGTCTCAGTCTTGTACACGAGGAAATAATCAACACACTTAGATCAAACTCTTGTCTGCATCTTGAAAAAGCTAATATTGGTTGGTGAAATGAGACGTGATTCTCTCGTTAGCGTTTATGGAAATGTCTGCCCGGTGGAGACGACGGGGGCGACGGGAGAACAGAGGAAGCTTTGAGACGAGCCGGACGCTGATGGGTTTAAACAGGGGAAGCATCTTCTGACACTGTTTTACTTAACAGAATAAAAGATAATTTAACTCAATATGACAAATGCATTAGTGTACACGAGCTTTTTGGTCTCGGAGTCAAAAGATTCTCGGCCGAAGAAACTGAATTTGTGGGGAAAAAAACAATCTTTTCTGACGTTTTGCAGCTCAACAGATGCGTCGGTGGTCGTGGCGTTTGTGGACTTTCCAGGGAACTCCGGTCTAATCTTCATATTTCAGTACATTTCTTTCCCTCTTCTGCTCGTTTCCAAACATGTTCTTCTACGATGTGAAATTCATCAAACTTTAAAGGGCCGTTTTTAACAATAAAAGCCGGTTAATCCACAGTTTCTAGAGCAAACACTGCTGGTGAACCTGGACTGGTTGGATTAGCGTCGCCTTCAGCAGCACGGCCGCCAACTAATCTAAAACTAATACTAATGCATGCATTAGTGACAATATATATATATGATGTACAGCTTAGTTCAATAATCTTATCTTAAATTCTACATATAGCACCATAAATCTGCAACTTTTTAATGTGCACCGTAAATTAGTGAGCTTAGAGCTTGTGCACCTGTTAGGTTTTTAGTCTTTTCAGTCTCGTGTGAGAAGTTGGAGCTCGTCCCGCTCCGGCCCGGACTAGAAAAGCAACTGATTACAAGAAAACGGTCACCGAAAAGGCACGAGGGGGCGACGGTTCCTTGTTTCGCTGCTGAAACCGTAACAGAAAATGACAACCGGCGGCAGTTTCGTCCAAAGGATATGCAACGTTGGTGGGAGGCGAACGCTGCCGTCGCTCAAAACTGTACGATCTCACGCCGATCAGGCACAGCATTA
This sequence comes from Cololabis saira, assembly GCF_033807715.1. Taxonomy (NCBI): domain Eukaryota; kingdom Metazoa; phylum Chordata; class Actinopteri; order Beloniformes; family Belonidae; genus Cololabis; species Cololabis saira. The sequence goes on from NC_084603.1 coordinate 15,666,493, forward strand.
AACCACCGAGGATTCAGGAGAACTGGACCCTAAAGGTCCCAGCGCTTCCATCAGGGCGTCTTTTAGTCGGTAAATTTAATGTTATGGCTGATTTTAATGTTTTATTGGTGGCAGTGTTTCCATACAAGAGATTAAGATTAGTGATGCACCGATTGTTCGGTAACCGAAATTGTTCGGCCGCAAAATGGCAAAAAAACGCTTTGTTTTCGGTGGAATAAGTGGGAAAAAAACAATTAATAACGGCGTTGTAATATAAGGAAATAGACTGGCCGCTCCCGTAAAAACATAAATCGTTGGCCAACCAAAAAGTAACCACATAAGAATTTTACCTAACATTCACCAGGAGGTGGAACCAAAACAACATAATGCTGATAAATTAAAAAATGTTCAGTTTTTTATGTTCAATAAATATTTTCTACCATGTAATTTTGTAAAAGATTTTTTTCTTTGAAAATCATGCTAAATCAAATTTATTTGATTTATGCAATGGTGAAAAAATTGGCAAAATAAATGAAAAACTGCGAAGAACCATGTTCGGTATTTATAATGAAATATGTTAGTTAAGTTTGATTGACATACCCATAGACGGCGGTAATTTTATTTTATTTTAGTTTTTTATTCACTTGGTTGTTTTTTTTTTGTTTTTTTTTTTTAATCTATGTTATTTGTGAAGTTATTTCTTGGAAAAAGGGGCAGATTACATAAGATTCTTCTTCTTTCCCTTTTCATTCACAATTTAAGAACATTTTTATTTGTATTGAATTGTTTTATTTTTTTGAATGAAATAAAGAATAAATTAACATTTTTTAATTTCCCAGCATTATGATGTTTTCTTTTCATTTTCAGTTTTTTATGTTCAATAAATATTTTCTACCTTGTAATTTTGTAAAAGATTTTTTTCTTTGAAAAGCATGCCTAAATCAAATTTATTTGATTTATGCAATGGTGAAAAAATTGGCTAAATAAATGAAAAACTGCGAAGAACCATGTTCGGTATTCGGCCAAGTGTTTATTATTATTTTCGGTTTCGGTTACAAATTTTCATTTCGGTGCATCACTAATTAAGACGGCTAGTTTAATTCTAACGTCGCCAACAAGTCTGTTGATATGGCTGCTGATATTTGCCAGTGGTTAGTAAAGATCTGAAACGGCGGCTTAGTGACACCAAACATGGTCAGAATTAGCTTGCTTGCCACTCAGGACACGATGGGCTGACTCATTGTTCAAAACTCATTACTGCTTAAGAAGGAACTGGTGTTGGGCTAATCTAAAGTCCTTTGTTTCCCTGATGTGTCGTCCAACAGACCCCTCTAACAAAACTACCCTCATTTCTCGACTGCGGGATCCACGCGGCTCGAGACGTCCTTTCAGCCTCGTCTAGATAAGGTGCTTTGACAAAACTTAGGCATGAAATAAAAGACAGAAAACAAAATAAAGGAGCTGTACAGCAAAGCCTCGTTGGCCACAGCCTTTTCCGTGTGAACGGGTGGAGGCGTCGGGGCGTTTGGGCAGTGGCGTCAATTCAGCCGAAGCTAAGGTATGGCAAGGTTACGAGTCACAGAACTTAACTAGAGTATCAATCAACACGTCCAGCAAATACTCATCACAGAAGTTTATGTAGCTGATCTGTGTGGTCAAGAAAAATTTAACTTTTTCAAATGCAGTCTCGCTCACTGCAAAAACTCAAAATCTTACCAGGAATATTTGTCTTATTTCTAGTTAAAATGTCTAATTTTTAGTCAAAAAAATCTCATTACACTTAAAACAAGAGTCATCACCAGAAAAATAACTGGTTATTTGACCATTTTCACCTGTTTCAAGTACATTTTCACTTGAAATAAGTAGAAAATCTGCCAGTGGGACAAGATTTATCTTTTTATTACAAGCAAAAAAATCTTGTCTCACTGAGTTTTCCACTTATTTTAAGTGAAAATCTACTTGAAACAGGTGAAAATGGTTGTTTTTGAGTCTTGTCTTAAATGTAATGAGATTTTTTTTTTTTTTTTTAATTAGACATTTTCACTAGAAATAAGACAAATATTCTTGTTAAGAAAAATCTTGTTCCACTGGCAGATTTTTCCACTTATTTTAAGTGAAAATCTACTTGAAAACAGGTGAAAATGGTTGTTTTTGAGTCTTGTCTTAAATATGAGATTTTTTTGACTAAAAATTAGACATTTTAACTACAAATAAGACAAATTTTCTTGTTAAGATTTTCAGTTTTTGCAGTGTAAAATAACTAGTGAAATGTTCTGATTTGCATTTGTAGTTATTCTATATGTATTAAGTAATAGAATAATCAATACAAATAGACAGTAATTCCATAAATGTATTTAAAAAACAAACATTTACATTTTCTCTTGAAGCCAAGGTGTGGCGGCTGCCGTACCTTGCCATACTGAATTGACGCCCCTGCGTTGGGGCGTTGGGGGCGTTTGGGGCGTTTCTACGAGCAGGGCGGTGCAGTGGGATCAGGCAGACATTTAACACAGAACAGGAGAGGAGGGACGCGAAAAAGCAGTGATAATCGCGTCCTCCGTCCCCGTCGAACGACCTGTTCAAACTCAAAAAGCTTTGCCAGACACTGTTACACTGAATATAATCATATGTATTTCCTGTGATGCAAGTAATAACCAAAAACAAAGATTAGAATGAACTTTGTATAGCTTGTTATACTCGACTCTGAACCCCCGGTTTGCCAGAGAGGAAACCGTGTTAGTAACAGCTTCTAAACTGGGAGGTTAGGAATTCCTAAAGTCCGTTATTGGTCCGTGTTCTTCGCGGCCATCCGGTTTTGTTTTGAAATGACCAAATAAAAATAGAGAAATAATCCAAAATAATCCGTTCCCCATCTTTTGTTTTGATACTAAAAAACGGAAAACGGATCATTATCCGTTATCCGATTTTATTGATGTGTTTGAAAATCGAAATTGGGAATTAAAACAGCGAAAAAGAGTTTTCCACTCGCTGTTTTAATTCCCAATTTCGATTTTCAAACTAGGGCTGGGCGATATATATATCGAGATTTTAATATATATCGATATATTTTCAAACGCGATATGGTACGAGACAATATCGATAAAAAAAAATTGATTTTTTTTTTTAACATTTTTTTTATAATGATTTTGATATAGCTTATCTTGTGACAAATTGACTTGAATGTTTTATTTGAGATTTGCACAAATGTTTTGTTATTTGCACAACTGTCAACCTCAGTGGAAAAGTCTGCCTGTTACTGTCTACATTGTATTAATTGTACAGTGTATTTTAATTTAATTGTTATGCAGGAAAGGGATATTTATTTTATTTTATTCAAGAAGCATTTTTATTCTATATATGCAGGCAGTTTATTTTTATTTCATTTGTTTTATACATTTTGATATTGTAGACCTCTGTTAATAAAGGAACCTGTGTGACATTTGGCACGAGGCATTGTATTAAAACTGACTGTTTTTTTAAGGGTTTGCCTCAGAAAAAAATGAAGCTAACAGAGATGCTATGCTATAATGCTTTGGGGGAAACTCCAAATATGACACAGAAAAAATATCGATATATATCGAGTATCGCCATTCAGCTAGAAAATATCGAGATATGACTTTTGGTCCATATCGCCCAGCCCTATTTCACATCAATGAAATCGAATAATGGATAACGATCCGTTTTCCGTTTTTTATTTTCAAAACAAAAGATGGGAAACGGATTATTTTGGATTATTTCTCTATTTTTATTTTGTCCTTTCAAAACAAAAACCGGATGGCGGCGAAGTCCCCGGGCCGTGATTCCTCCTGCGGCGTGGGCGGGCCGTCCTTATTTCACCTTGAGCGGCGGTTCCCTCTCCAGCCAGCGCACTCGTACTTTCTGTTTATAGTGATACTCCTTGAGAAAGTCCTGCATGGCGGGCGGCAGCGGCAGCGAGCCGATGCCGTCGTACGTGGTCCAGCGGCAGATGGCGGCTCGCGCCAGGTGCTGCAGGCCGAAGGGGAAGGTCCGGTGCAGCGGCGCCGTGAGCAGCGGCTCGAAGAACATGCAGGCGCTGGGGTCCTTGTAGTGCTCCAGCAGGCCCGTGACGGTGGACGAGTGGAACACGCAGGGGTCGTGGGCGTCGAAGCTGAAGTTGTGGTTCCACTGCTCGATGCGCGCGTGCAGCGAGCGGTTGTAGCGGCGGAAGCTGACGGAGAACAGGTAGTCCTCCTGGGCCGAGTCGCGCAGCAGGAACGTGCCCTCGGGCCGGCCGTCCAGCAGCGACTCCGCCTCGTAGCGGTCCATGACGCCCCAGTAGCACGGCAGCGCGCTGATCTGCAGCAGGTCGGGCACCAGGCAGTGGATGTAGTCAATCTGGGTGTGGACCTTCCAGGGCCCGGGCTGCTGCTGCTGCCGGCCCGGGTGGGGGTGGGCGTCCCCGGACGCGTGTCTCTGCTTGGGCCGCCGCGCCTGCAGACACAGGGTGGTGGAATCCTCCTCCGAGTCGCAGTCCTGGGCCGTTACCGCGGCGACCGGCCCCGGCCCCTGCACGCCGGCCCCCGCCGAGCCGCCGGCACCGTCCCCAGAGGCCTCGCCCGCGCCGGGAGCCATCTTTGGTCCCAGTTTGTAGAGAGAGGAGCCCGGCGCCGAGGCCTCCAGGGTGTGGATTTGTGCGTTGGGCGGCGGGTCCACGCCCTCCTCGATGCTGAGCCGGCGGCGCTCGCGCAGCCGCTCCTCCTCGTCCTCGGGCGACGGGTGCACCGGGTCGAAGGCGTCCAGGAAGGCGGTGGAGGAATGCGGGCTGACGGGCGCCGTGTGCTGCTTGATCAGGTGCCACTTGTGCGCGAGGTCCGACCCGGGCGGGAAGGGGCAGGTCTCCAGCATCAGCTCCGTCAGGTGGATCTTCCTCTTGGCGTTCACCGGGTTCTTGGACGAGCGCGAATGTCGGCGGGCGGGAAGGGGCAAGCACAGCCCGACGGTGTCGCTCAGCCGCTGGCGGAGGGAGCGGGTAGTGAGCCCGCCGGAACCGGAGTCCCCGATCTCCTGGATGGAGCTGATGCCGTGACGCCGGTCCCTGCGGTTCCCGCTGCCCCTGAGCCGGCCGGACCGCCGCTCCGTCTCCAGCGAGCTCTGGGTCTTGGTGGAGCACGAGTGCTTCTTCTTCCCGCCCCAGGGAGCGTGGCGGGAGTAGGAGTCCCGCCGGGCCAGGGGGACGCCCCCCGACCCGCCCCGCACGTCCTCCGTGTCCTTGTCGATGGTGATCTCCAGGATCTGCGGGATGTCCGAGACGCAGTTGTGCTGGTGGCGTCCCGGCGTTACCATGGGAACGGGGAGGAAGCTCCACGACAGGCTGGAGGCTCGGGGTCGACCCGGGGACTCGGACGAGCTGCTGGTTCCCTCCCCCAGATCCAGCACGCAGTGGACCGAGTCGGCCTCGGCCCGGCTCTCACCGGGGCCCGAGCTGTGGAACAGAGTCTGGCAGCGGCTCTTCAGGTTGCTCCACATGGTGCCCGCTTTCTTCATGGGTGGGAGTCCGTCGGACCTGCGGCACGAGAGAACAGAACACAACAAACTTTAGCGCTTTTCATACATTTATAATATGCAAATCAAACTGCTTTACAAAAAGCGTTAAACTTAAAACTAGAGCTGGGTATCGATTCAAATGTCAAGAATCGATTCGATTCCGATTCTTAATATTCAGAATTGATCATCATGATTCGATATTGATTTGGCTTAGTGTTATTTAAAATGTTTTTGAGCTGTAAAATAACTAGTGAAATAATAATTTCACAATAATTATTGTGAAATAACTAAGAAATAAATAACTCACACAGGCCTTTCAATATCAATTTAAAGTGCAAAAAAGAAAGAAATTGCAACAGTTCATGCAGTAAACAAATCATTTTAGCTTATCTAATTTATTCTGTCACCACGCACACAGATTGCCATGAAGCACCTGGCATTTTTCAGAAGTGTCATGACAAACTGTGTGTCCGACTACTGGGATTAAAGTTCACCTGGCGAAAATTGAGAAAAAAATAAAAAATAAAATCAATCTTTAGACATAAGAATCGATTTTTAGGATTAGGATATGAGAATCGAAAAATCGATTTTTTCAACACAGGCCTACTTAAAATGTATTAATGGAGCTAAAAGAAAGCAGGGTAGGATAAGGCTATGTACAAACCGGATTCGGTTGAAGTTGGGAAATTGTGTAAAATGTAAATAAAAACAAAATACAACGATTTGAAAATCCTTCCTAACCTTTATTCAATTGAATACACTACAAATACAACATATTTAATGTTCAAACTGATAAACTTAATTGTTTTTTGCCAAATAATAATTAACTTAGAATTTCATGGCCAAAATGAAGTTAATAATTATTTGAAAAATAAAATAAAGTTTATGAGTTTGAGCATTAAATATGTTGTCTTTGTAGTGTATTCAATTGAATATGGGTTGAAAAGGATTGTCAAATCATTGTATTTTGTTTTTATTTACATTTTACACAATTTCCCAACTTCAACCGAAATCCGGTTTGTAGTTAAAATACAACACAAAAAAAAAAAAAAAAAAAAAAAAAAAATATTAATCGCATATTAATCGCACATTTAGTCACATTTTTTGCTGTTCTAAATTACCTTAAGGTATTTTTTAAATGTTTTTAATACTGTTAACAACATGAAAAAGGGCAAATACGCTGCTTTATGCCAATTTTTATTCAATTTCCCACAAAAAAAGCTTTGACCTGAATGTAACATTCCTTCATGAATACAAACACAATGTAGTCCCCAACTTTACACTTGTAAAGACTCACTTAAGATTCCTTGTGTTTTTAAGCAGCTCAATGTAAAACAATGAACCATATGCATCACAAACATTGTACAAGAAGTGCATTGCTCAGTTAAACTTTCCATGTGATTATGTCTAACCTCATATGGAGGAAAATAAAAGGCTCAAAAAATATCGCCTTCTAAGAAAAAAAAAGATTGTCGCCGTTAAGAGGACGTTAAGTTAACGCGTTAACTTTGACAGCCCTACTTAAAACCATAAGACTATAAGACCTGGGTTAAAACAACAAGAACAGCTAGTTAAAAGAAAAGAAAGACTAAAAGGAATCAGCTAAAAGCCAATTTAAAAAGGTGAGTCTTGATCCTGCTTTTAAAATGGGAATAATTAAAAGGCCGGGACCTCAGGGTCCGCCAGGGTTCATAGGGTAAATCAGATCAGACGGATAAGAAGGCCCGAGACCGTTAAGAGATTTAAAAACTAATAAGAGAACCTTAAAATTGATCCTGAAGCGCACGGGGAGCCAGTGCAGCGATTCTAAAACTGGTGTCAGAAAGGTGACGGCTATTTGGTGGGAGGACTGAATGAAGTGCAACATCAGGGGGGGAAAAAATGGACCAAAAAAACCCAACATATCCTGGTACTTTTATATTAAATATGTGCAATACAATGCAATGGTTGTTCTCCAAGAAAAGGTGTTGCAGAAATGCATGAACGTCTCTCCTGGCTGTGGGTTGAGGATATCTACTAATGTACTTACATATTTCCATAGAATTATTAACACTCCGACTCCTACATTTTCTCTATAATAATATAACTTATTGTTCAAATATTCGTTCATAAAACACTCGAGGGGCGAATAGTGGTCGGATTATGTTCCCCTTCCCTAAGTCTGACTCTATGAAGAGGACAGTACTTAATAGATCAGTTGTATATTGGAAAACCCTTCCAGGTGAGATTTGTGACATTAAAAGAGGCTGATTTGAAACAAAGACTAAGAATGTATCTGTTGTCATCACCTTAACATCATATAGCGTATCTGAGTGAGATCAATACATCGAACTATTTATGATTTGTATGATGTTTTTCTTTATTTCTTATTTGTAATTTTATTTTTTTAAATGTACTTTATGAATTGAGATTGTATGTTTGTACATGTCAGGTAACATCAGAGTGGGCAAAATGGACAAAAAAAAAAAAAACATCTAAAAAAAAAAATCCATATCCTGGTACTTTTATATTAAATATGTGCAATACACTAATTGCTTGTTTTTCCCGGGGGTTACGTTCCAAATACAACCCGTGATAAGTGAAATCCGTGAAGTAGTAACCTTTATTTTTTTTACAATTATTCTACAAAGCTTCAAATTGCGGAGATCAGCCCCACCGCGACCCGAGGAATTGCATTTGAACGGGAGAAAATTCAAAAATACAATAAGTACAGTAGGACAAAATTGTGACTGGTGCGTATTTTGCTGCATCCTGACTCGCTCTGTAGCGTCTTTTTCTTCTAAAGCCGCGGTGCAGGTGGGATTTTCGAGAGAAGAACATAGTTATGGGCATTTGTCGCTCTTTTTTCTCCTGGGCAAAAAGATTTTTATAAACCATCGATTATATTTGAGAACTGGGTCCCGTTCTTGAGCTGCTCGCTGAAGTTCATTGGCCGTTTTCAGCTTGTTGCTAAGCAACCAACGTTATTGACACAGGAAGTGAAGAAGCGGGGAGACTGTTTAGCCAATCAGAATACAGAACACGATGCACAATGCAAATACCTGAAGCAGCAAGACGTGAAAGGTGAACCGCGTTATAGCAAGGGATGACTTTATAATATAATTTATAATAAGCAACTCTAGCCACTCGAGTGCAATAACCTGTTTTTCTGATAGTGCAATAATTTTCTCCCTCTTAATACCTAACTGACATTTTTGCACATATCTTTCTGCACACATGTATATATTATTCGTTTTTTTTTTTAAATATTGCTCTTTTTTTAATTATTCAGCTATTTATTGGTTATTTACCGTAATTTTTTTTTCTTTTTAGGATATACTTTTTTTATATACCTTTCAAACTTCGTGTGCATTTGTAAATTTGTTGAGAGTGTGTATGTTTTCTACTGCACAAGCAAAATTCTCCTCTGTGGAATTAATAAAGTTCTATTCTATTCTTCTTCTATTATAACGCTGTATTTCATACAAACTACGTTAAATAGCACATTTTGCCTTTATTTATCCAGGAAATGTCCCATTGAGATACAGGATCTCTTCTTCCAGGGAGTCCTGGTCATTACAACTTCAATACTTTTATGATGGATTTTTCTTCTTTTTCTTTTGTCTAAAATAAATAAAAATAAATATTAATTATAAATTAAAATAAATTAAATTTCTCGTCTCAAAATAAAAATAAACCGATGTAAACATCCTTCCCTGTCTGAAAGACAGAAGGAGGCCCTGTCCATCGCCTTAATTGTTTCAAAGATAAGCATAAAAAGTAAGAAAGTAGGAACGACAGACGCGTCCATGAAAGTGACTTCTTTCGAGGGATTGGGGTTAAGCAGACAGGATGATCAGGGACAGCTCAGCTCCAACTTCTATGAACTCTGAGGCAAAAAGAGCACATTTCTAATACGGGTATTCAGTCCAGACCTGGTACAAACCACATAAGGAATGTCCTTTATTTTAATTCCCCCCACTAGCTGTGTATCTAGTAATGAGAGCCGGGGAGAGGGCGAAGTGGCCCAAACGCCTGAGCGCTGGAGTTGCCAGGCAGACCTGCAGGCACACAAGGCCACGGCTATAAATGAACCTGGATCTGCTCACAGCTGATCAGCTGGTATGTACTGTATTACCGAGCCAGTCTAGACCTGACCCCAAACCCTCCCTGCAGCAGACGGTGGCGTGCACGCTCACACGCATGCATGCATGCACCTGCAGCTGATTTATCACCATGTTAGAAGATGTCAGTTCGGAAAGGAGCTGAAGGAGACAGCAGATAATACACGTTTTTCTGGAAACAAAAACAAATAGCTGGCCAACCGTATGTGGAAAAGGAGAGGAAACCCTCCCTTAATTTAAGCTTTTACAGACTAAAAAGGTAAAAGCCAGCGCAGTGTGGGAAAACCAAAAACCTTCTCACTGCTTCAGTAGTATTCATCGGTAGGGCTGGGGATCGAATCAAATGTCAAGAATCGATTCAGATTCTTAAGATTCAGAATCGATTATCACGTTTTGATTCGATATCGATGTGGGTTAGTGTTATTAAAACTGTTTTTGAGCTGTTGCATGAATTATATGACTGTAGTTATGCAACATATTAATACTAGTATTATATTGAGATTCAACAGCAAGTATTGCAGCTAATGATGCTGTAAGGACCAATCAGCTCCCAGAATGCTGATAGAACTGCTTTCAGAAACATCGTGTGGGTCAGAATTATCAAACAGATCCGGGGAGGAAACAGAGACGGATGAAATTGGTTTTATTTTTTCCCATTTATGAGAATTTGGTTTTTAGGATTTTATGCAAATGTAACCCCAAGACGGTATATAAAGTATATAAAGCAAAGAAATATAGACAATTCATGCAATTATAACTGAAAACTTTAATGTTTTCATACCTTTAAACATATTTAAAGGAAAAAACATGGCACTAGTTATTCTCGTGTCCAACAAAACATTGCTTTTTTGGGCATAAACAAAAAAAAATACCAAAAGTTGTAATGTAATGATGGAAGGAAAAATAAATAATTAAATAAATTGATCTTTAGACATACGCATCGATCTTTAGGAATTAATATGAGAATCGATTTAGAATTGGAATATCGATCTTTTCAACACAGGCCTATTCATCAGCGTAACTAGGAGCTGCTAAGACTGCCGAGCAGCTGACTGACCAATCAGAAGCAAGTATGAGCACTTCCAGAAAACAGATTTGACCATTTGATGGCCTGCAGCTTTTCTGATGAATGAAACAGGGTCCAGAATGAAGCCAACATGATAAATATGTGTTTTATTGACCCAAATGATCAATTTCTTTTCTTTTTTCATACATCTGAAAAAGTTAAGTCATCTTATATTCAGGATCTGGACCGTGAACGTACCCGTTACATCGATTCTCCGATTATAAATCAATTCTCACATTAATTCCTAAAAAATTGATTTGTAAGTCTAAAGATCGTTTTTTTATTATTACATTTTCACCTGGTGAACTTTAATCCCAGTAGTCGCGTCATTTATTTCATCATGTATGTGGTGTGAAACTAACAATGAACATGGCATCAAGTTTAATACTAGTATCAACAGGCCCGGATTAAGAGGGCAGGGGCCCCTGGGCAGAAATTCTTGATGGGCCCCCCCTCTCCCCCGAAAACACACAAACAAGCAAACAAACTGGGTTTTGAATTATGGACTGCTATTTGTTGGAAACACCTGTAGCTTATACAGGATTTACACTGATAGGGTACTGTCTGTATGATTACAATGGACAAAATCGGCACCTGCAGATATCCTCCATCATACAGGATTTACACATACTTGCAACTATGCTTTCCTCAGCAAGCAGCTACAATATCAAGACCATCAGCATATTGTTACTCATTACCATTTGCAAACAAAAGCTGCTTCATCTCCACAAGTCCAGATTGTGGATTCAGAGTCAGATTCCTACATTATTCACACACAAAATAACTGTGGCTGTCTCATTCCTGTCTGTCTCTCTCCTCTCCTTCTCATCTCTGTTTCAGTGTGGCTGTCATCATGTTCTGCTAATACAAAAAGGATGCAAAATAGCACTGGTCAACTAGACTAAAAGCCTTATGATATTAAATAAAAATGAAAAATAAATGTAATATAGGTTGTCCTAACACACTAAAACACACACACACACACACACACACACACACACACACACACACAATACCTGTGTGTCTCTCTCTCTCCACTCCTCCTCCTCTGTGTTTCAATGTCTCTCTCTCCTCTCCTCCTATTCTTTGTTCCAATGACTCTCTTTCTCTCCTCTCCTCCTCTGTGTTTCAATGTCTCTCTCTCTCTCTCTCTCTTCTCCTCCTCCTCTGTATTTCAATGTGGTTCTCATTTCTGGTTCATCTCTCTTTTTTTCTTCTTTTTTTCTAAATGTTTTTTCCCACATTCATCTCTCTCTCTTTCTCCTTCTCAGCTCTTTCTCCATTTTACTCCCATCTTCTTTTCTCATGATCACTCTCTCAGAAAGACTAGTTTCTTGCTTTCTTACTCGCAAACTCAGTCACAATCTCATCAAAGTCCAACTTCTTGACGAGCTGAGACTCAATGGCCATCAGCGCGCCGGGGGATGCTGCTTGTTGGATGTACAAGGCAAGCAGCATCCCCCGGCGCGCTGTGGCTACAACTAGCAACCGGCTGTGTCGCGCTTTGTCCGGCATCCTCCTCCGGAGGACCCGGCGGCAGGACCGGCTCCGGCGGAGCTGGCGCGGTGGTGGCTGTACCGGCGGAGCCGACGACGGCTCTTCCTCCTCATCCCTGCTTCTTTTTGAAAAAAAGTTGGATGGAAGGCACACTTTTTAAAAAAGTTTCCTCCCTCTCCTCCTTTTCTCTTTTCCGCTTTCTTTTACTACAACCGCTTCTCTCACTCATCTTTCTCCAATCAAACTCCTACACTCCCACAACTCGGAGCTGTCAGTGCGGCGTTTATAAGGGCAGTGACGTCCGACTGCTAGCTGTTTGACCAATCAAAACATTCCATTTTAGTAAAAAAAAAAACAAATCTACGTGATTTTTATTGGTTATATACAGTCTACGGGTTTCTCAAAGTCTAGCTGCCCCAATCCCTAAAAAAAAATAATTAAATAAATAAATTAAAAAAAAAAAAAAAAAAAAAAAAAAAAAAAGAGGCTCGGCCACGGGCCCCCTGATGCGCGTGGGCCCCTGGGCGCCCGCCCATAATGCCCATTGGGTAATCCGGGCTTGAGTATCAATATGTTGCATAACAGTCATGTAATTCAGGTAACAGCTCAAAAAAAACATTTCTTATAACACTAACCCAAAACGATATCAGATTTAATCCTGATAATCGATTATGAATCTTAAAAATCGGAGCCAATTCTCAACATTTGAATCGATTTCCAGCCCTAAACGTAATGTCAGGTCCCACATAAGGCGGCTCGAACGTAAGAGTGAGGAAACAAGTGAGAAAAAGACTAACGTTAGGATGATAAACCGTCCTAAACTGCCACAGGATGTTGCACAAGGCGATGCACAGCGAGACAAACCTGAAAACCCAGATTATAGACACTGACGGTTTAACAAACCGTCTCAGAAACCACCTACACGTTTAACACACGGGGTTTAGAGCCGGCCAGCGTGACACGGCCCGTTAACCTGCAACGTAACGGACTGGGTGTACCTTTAAAAAATAGAGAGGAAATAAATACCTCATGCCAGGAACAGAGTCTTTACTGCCCTATAAACGGTCACCTCTCATATATTTGGGTCAATATGGTGTACACATTTTACTCCTATGAATATTTACTATTATATTGTTAAAGGTTCTGTGGAACAATACATATTTGTGTTGTACCTACTGTGAACTAGAGTCACAGCTCTTCTCTACTAGGCCTGTGTTAAAATAAAAGAAAGAAAAATCGATTTTCCGATTCAAAATCGATTATATTAATTCCTAAATGTTTTTGCCTTTGATTAGACCTGTGTTGAAAAGATCGATCTTCTGATTCTAAATCGATTCTCATATTAATTAATAAAAGATATGTCTAAAGATCTTTTTTTTTTTTGTTTGTTTTTCATCATTACATTACAACTTTTGGTATTTTTTTTCTTTATGCCCTAAAAAGGAATGTTTTGTTGGACACGAGCATAACTTGTCCCATGTTTTTGCCTTTAAATATCTTTAAAAAGGTATGAAAACATTAAAGTTTCCAGTTATAATTGCATAAATCGTCTATATTTCCATTACTTTATATACTGTCTTGGGGTTACATTTGCATAAAATGCTAAAAACCAAATTCTCAAAATAGAAAATGGAAAAAATAAAAATGGAATTTGGGATTTCCATCATTAGCTACCAATACTTGCTGTTGAATCTCAATACAATACTAGTATTAATATGTTGCATAACTAGTGTCATATAACTCATGCAACAGCTCAAAAAACAGTATTAATAACACTAACCCAAATTGATATCCGAATCAAATCTTGATAATCGATTCTGAATCTTAAGAATCGGATCGATTCTTGACATTTGAATGGATCCCCATCCCTGTTCTCAACTACCACCTTTGATGTCATGACAGTTATACCGGACCACATATTTAAACCATATCATGGTTCAAGAGCCACAGATCTCTTTATTATCTATATATTATCAACCAGAAATTAAAAGAGAAGGGGAAGCAAATCTAATTTTGCCTCAGATTTCTATTATCTAAACCCTTCCACGTACATACAGTAAACTGTAGCGCCGGTATGGGGCGGCGTGCCGAAGGCGGGATTTGTTGATGACAAGAGGACATATCTGCACCCGCCTCATCCTCGTAAATCAGCATGTTATAGAACTGTAATCTGAAACTAGCTACTAAAATGACAGACCTCAGCTTTGCAAGACACGAAACTCGGATCATCAACAATCCGAAGAGCCTCAGAAAGAACAACAAACAACTGTTGTCAACAAACAACAGCAGGACTGGCAGAGGGAGACACCTGTTACACAGAACCAGTGGATAAACGGGCTCAGAGTCGGGGCTGCAGCCCCCGGGGAGACATTAACACGCCTCGTCCTTGGATAACAACGGGGTCTAATCTGGAGAAACATTTACCTGCCAGTGTGGCAGATAAACCTCCACGATTCATCCACCAAACAGAAGTTTTACCCTCCATTGGACGGGCGGGTGTTAATTTCAGACCCTGTATCTATACAATACATTTCAGAGGAACTACATAGTTTCCCCCCCTGGCTGCACAAAACATGTCAAATATTAAAATTCACGAGTTAGAGAAGACAAACAATCAGAGCGATGCGTCTTGAGGGCAGCACACAAGCATCCGCAACTAGGCTTGTGTTGGGGAGAAAAAAAAAAAATAGATTTTCCGAAAATCGATTCTCATATTAATTCCTAAAAATTGATTCGTATGTCTAAAGAACGATATTTTTATTCCATCATTACATTACAACTTTTGGTATTTTTGGGTTTATGCCCAAAAAAATGATGTTTTTGCCTTTAAATATGTTTAAAGGTATGAAAACATTGAAGTTTTCAGTTATAATTGCATAAATTGTCTGTTTCATTACTTTATATGATGTTTTCGGGTTTCATTTGCATAAAATGCTAAAAACCAAATTCTCACAAATTAAAAACCCAAAAAAGACAGTTTATTTATCTATATATTTTTTGTTGTTTTGACTATTTTTACTTATGTGTTATTTGATGTTTTCCCATGTTCGGAATAAAGCTTTCATTCATTCATTCATTCATTCATTCATTCATTCATTCATTCATTCAAAATGGAAAAAATAAAAACGGAATCTGGGGAAAAAATGAAACCGATTTCATAGTTCCTCTGTTTCCTCCCTGGATCTGTTTGGTAATTCTGCCCCTCAGATGTTTCTGTTTCAGTTCTATCAGCATTCTGGGAGCTGATTGGTCCTTACAGCATCATTAGCTGCAATACTTAAATCTTAATATGATACTAGTATTAATATGTTGCATAACTACACAGTCATATCATTCATGCAACAGCTAAAAAAACCAAACTGTTTTAATAACACTAACCCAAATCAACATCGGAATCTAACCAAATCTTGATAATCGATTCTGAATCTTAAGAATCGGAATCGATTCTTGACATTTGAATTGATCCCCAGTCCTGTCCACAACAATGATTTTTGACCACAAACACAGGAGATCAATATAGAGGAAATCTAACAGCCTCTTCACACAAACACCTTCTACCAACTGTCAAGCACGGTGGTGGCGGTGTGATGATTTAAGCTTCACCATCGCAGGAGGTGCGTACAGTTACCTCGACAGACAACCGTGAACCTTTCTGAACCCCAAAGTACTGCAGTGTCAAATCTGAGGCCATCTGTCTGACGGACAGAGCTGGGCTTAGAGCGAGTGGCACGACGTGACCCTGATCGTAAAACTTCAGCCCAACGGCTGAAAAAGGAAAGCTGGGTCCTATAAAAGTCAAGACCGGAGCAAAATTTAAATATTGACCATAAGAATGCCCACAAACCTACATAAATGTAAGCAGCACTGGAAAGACGGCTGGATAACATCATAAAGAAACGAGCTTCATACTTTGTTTTGACACAACTGCAGTATTTTCTTTTCCATTTCAGAATGAATTTCTGAACCTTATGGATCCACTTTGCTACGCGTCTTGTTAGTAAATCCAAACAGGGCAGAAATTCATTTCTGTAAACGGCTTCAGATGAGGAGGATTTGTGAACGTTGGAGGAGAGCGATCCTCCGTGTGAGCCCAACTGCAGTTATAACCTATTCTTATCTCAGGCTGCATTTTTCCATTGATCTCCAAACCTGGTGGTTCCCTGAACTATGTACAGTGATGTAATGTGTTGCTCGTCTCCCTCCTTTCCTGCCGTTATCTGTTTGAGTTGCATCAGTGTCCTTAGTCGTCCTTTCAGTGGCTTTTCTCTTTCTAATCTCAAAAAAAGGTACGCTTTATTCTTCCTCCTCTTTACTAGGTCCTTCAACTTCTTTATTCGTCCTTGTGTTATCAGAGCTTCTCTGGACTGTCAATACTCTCGTAGCGGTCATCTTTTAAAGCGTCAGTGTTTTTTAACCTCTTTTTTAACCTCTAACTCAAAGCGTAGTAACATTTCAGGTGATGCACCATTCCTCGGTTGGTCTAGGCCAGGGGTGTCAAACTCATTTTGCTTGGCGGGTCGCATTTGACCAATTTCTTTCTCGCGGGCCGCACGCTCAAAATAACAAAAACAAAACAAAAACATTTTTTTTTTACTATTGTTATCTAATACAATATCAGTTTAGTTAATTTTAAAGGAAATATGCACTTTGTTTACACTCTAATTATGTAAAATATATTTCTTCAGGATCTTTTCTTGAAATTTCTCGTTTTTTTTTTTCAAATTATGTAAGATACTTTTAATATCATTTTAAAAAGATAAACAGAAACATGTTTTTTTTTATATTTCGCTATAGGAAATTTAATTAAAAGCAAAATCATTTATTACATCCAAGAGTTTTTCTTTGTGATTTAGAGATTTTTCCAGTACAATTAAGTGTATTTATTTTAAAAAATTGGCGTGGATATTTAGGCCAGTGTGCCGAAAAAGTCAGCACTTCTTTTTTAACTGTTTTACTTTGTCACTATCCTCGTATTCAAAACTGAAATTCTCCGAATAAATATCTTCTATCATCTTTTTTAGCAGTGATATTTTTCCTGCGAAAATATATAACAGTAGTCAGTTAATAAAAATAAACGACCGTCTACAAAGAAATAAAATCGGCAAATGCATTCTTTATATATATCGGATATGCTGCGATTCATGGCAATTATTTATGCCTTCCTTTTTAGTAAATTTACATTTCGTTTTTTTGCGTTGGAAACTTCTCGCGGGCCGCATGAAAATCTCTCTCGGGCTGCATGTGGCCCACGGGCCGCACATTTGACGCCCCTGGTCTAGGCCAACGACTTGTTCGCTCTCATGCTTCTCTCAGACTTGTCTGGATCTTATACAATGAGGTGATAATGGTGTTCATAAACTGAGGGACTTACTCCCTGATAATATGGTCAGGCCATTTGAACAAATGATAGAGATATTCTATCCCCAGACATGACTTATTTCGTTATTTACAGATAAGGCATCATATCTTGCACAGTACTACGTTAGTTGAGAACAATGAAAGCTCTCCTGTTGAGTAATTATTATTTTTAACAGGAAGAGAGATATCTGTAAGCTTATTCTATAAAGCTCTGTATTCCACAACCCCGGTTGGGCTGGACAAGCTTAACGGCACATGGGAGAGGGAGCTAAACATCATAATTGATGATGAAGAATGGAAGGATGTATGGAGACATGCTAAATCAATTTCAGTTTGCAATCGCGCCCAAAGCATTACAGTTAAAAATTATACACAGAATGCACAAATCCCCAAACTATAGACATCACTTCAATCCTACTCTCTCACCCATGTGCCTTAAATGCCAGATAGAAATTGGTACCCTAACTCATTGTTTTTGATCATGTTGTAAACTGCAAGTGTATTGGTCTAAGGTGCATCTGAAATAGAAAAGATATTGTGTTTAAAACTGGAGATGGACCCCGCATCTCTTGTATTGGGCCTCCCAAGACAACACTTAACATCAAAACATAATAGGAGGCTGTAATTAGGGCTGGGCGATTTTGGACAAAAATAAAATCACGATTTTTTTCTCTGAAAACCAGATTTTCGATTTTGATTTTTCTGGTAAAACTACAAAAGACAATGGAATAAATTGTTTAAAATATTTTATCTTTATTTTCAAAGAAAAATAGCAAACAAATTTCCCTATTGGGAATGAAGTGCAATTGAAATATACTGTAAATCCTCCTTGAGTTTAGTTAAGTTTTCTTGACCAAACAAAGATGACTAGACGAGCTCTGTCTGTAATGCAGCCAGCTGCAAAAAAGAAAAATCGATTTTCCAATTTTCCCTTTTTTTAACATCGGCTTGATTAATAAATCCGATTTAGATTTAAAATCGATTAATCGCACAGCCCTAACTGTAATGTATTCTTACTTATGCAGCGAGGAAGAATGTTTCATTGCAGTGGATCAATGAAAAAGTACCAACTGTTAAAGGCTGGCAAAGAGTGGTGTTTGATCTGGTGCCATTAGAGAACCTTACATGGATATTACATTCAAAAACAGACCAATTCTATAAAGTTTGGGAGCCCTACTTGAACTTTGTAGAGCCCGATGTCTCTAATATCAAGTTGCAGGGATTTTCTTGACTGGTCATACTGTACATTTTAACTGTAACTCAGGGTATTATGTATATGGATCTGAGCTGGTGTTTTGTTTCTTTTTTTGTTCTGTTTGTTTGCCTATTTTGCTTGTTATTTCGGTGGATCATATTATGTATCCATTCTTTACTTGTAAAAGTGAAAAATTAATAAAAATATTGGATCCCACTTGGCTTGGTCACGCGCGTGTGGATGTCATGGCGTGTACGGGGCTGGTGTGCGAACCGCGCTGACTTGTCGTGCGTGGGCTTAAGTGGTTCTGCACTCAATAAAACTAAACTATTCGACCACTTCATGTAATCTATTAGTGAAGCTCATAAACTGGTATTTGGACCGGCCAGAGTCATTACCATTTCCTGTAAACCCCTTCGGGTTAGATCATTTTAATGCTCTGGGCCAGACATTCTCACTGCAGCATTCGATGGTCACAATTATTTAAAGCTGCGCTCGATGAGAAAAAAAATACAATTGAAAGAATGTATTAAATGTTTTTTCATGCAACATTACACTTATAGATCATCTATGTTGATCAAAGAACTGCCACAGACCCTGTACAGATGCCCACGAGTGACGAGTGGGGACAGTCTGGCAGCCTTGTAATACCACTTAGCCCCACTAGAGGGGATTTAACCCTTTAATTACCTGAAAACCGCATTTTTGTTTTGTTTTGAAGTGTTTATTATTATATATATATATATATATATATATATATATATATATATATATATATATATATATATATATATATATATATATATACATATATATATATATATATATATATATATATCTCCATCCATCATTCATCCAATTGCTTGACAGCACTAGAATAGGAGTAGCTTAAAATATGCATTGACTAACATAACCTTTCACTACTGTTCAGATTAAATCTCAAAAATAAAAATATATAATATTATATATATTATTATGGAAATAAAAAAAATTCAATTCTCCATTGGGTAATATAGATTTTTTAAATTATTTGTTTGATTTTTTTTAATTAATTGGATTGAATCAAACATTTCTTTTACTCTAGTTATTATGGTAGAGAGGTTTCAGATATTCATGTATTAAATGACATCATGCACCACAGGGTTAAATCATTGTCGTGTTGAAGTCGTGCTACTTGAGGTTGTATCTTCTCCTGTCAATCAAGACCACCACCATTAGCTCAAATACCGGCCACTCGGTGAGCAGTCGATTGTGACCCTTCAGCACTTCAAAGCCTTTAACTTTGAACAACTAAAGGTACTTGCCAACGAGCCCCGTCAACGGGGGAAGAGCTGTGGACCAGAGGGACACAACGTGCCATTCCACCGTCGGGTTTTACTTGGGCGGCGGCCAGAGATGGACAGTTTTCAGCCTGACAGTAATAACTGGTGTCCAGCACGCGCACACACACACACACACACACACACACACACACACACACACACACACACACACGTTAGCATCGCATGTCTTTGGTCTAGACCGGGGGTCAGCAACCCGCGGCTCTAGAGCCGCATGCGGCTCTTTAGCGCCGCCCTAGTGGCTCCTGGAGCTTTTTCAAAAATGTGTTTTCCTTTCTCTTCTTTTTTTGTTCTTTTTTTATTTATTTTTTTCTTCTTTTTTCCTTTCCTTTTTAATCTCGAAATTTTGACTTTTTCTTTAAATTTCAACTTTTTTCTCGACATTTCAACTTTTTTCTCGAAATTGTGACTTTTTCTCAACATTTCGACTTTTTTCTCGAAATTTGGACTTTTTTCTCGATATTTCGACTTTTTTCTCAACATTTTAATTTTTTTCTCCGCATTTTGACTTTTTTCACGACATTTCGATTTTTTTCTCGACATTTCGATTTTTTCTCAACATTTCGACTTTCTCGACATTTTGACTTTTTTCTCGACATTTTGATTTTTTTCTCGACATTTTGACTTTATTCTCGAAGTACATGCAGCATGTGTTGCCTTCATTCTAAGGTTTATACAAGACTTTTAATTTTTTGCGGCTCCAGACATATTTGTTTTTTGTGTTTTTGGTCCAATATGGCTCTTTCAACATTTTGTGTTGCCGACCCCTGAGCTAGACGCTTCTATTGAGGAAGGAACCATTTTTTTTAATACCTATAGGACGCCTGTAAGGTGTCCACAATTTCACAAAGCAGATTCAAAACTGTAGCTCGAGCCAACTTCAACATAAAAGCAAGTTGGACTTATAAATGTGTAAAAGATGTTTCCAGTGAGGTTTTGTGAAACGTCACCAAAAAGCACCTAAGAAGAACAAAAGCTTGTTTGCTGCATGTAAGAATCTTAACAAAATTAGCACCTTTCCGTCAGGTGTATTCTTTATTTGCATCTCTACTTGCTGAGATTCCAAGTCTACTTGCAAATTAGATCAAATTCCGGTTTACTGGAAAAGCACCAGCAGTCGATACGACTTCATCACCAGATCTACTTTTAACTGACAAATGTGTGTAATAAATGTCAACACACACTTTTGCATTTACTGAAACCTTCAAGTTCACCCTCTTGTCTTGTCCTTTACCTGACATGTAACCTCACATCTTCGATGTCTGTGGAATTTGCTCATGCAGTTATTTTTATATGCTTCACTGGAGCTGCACCAAAGAAAAACTCTGGCATCATCTTCTTCCTCGCTGCAGATTTACGGTCCATCACTGCAACCTGGCTTTCTTCGGCTAAGGCGTCAATGATGGTTCAACCTCGGCTATTTCGCATTTCCTCAAGCCAGTTTCTTACAGTTTGATCAAACATTTCCTCGTAATTGTCACAATTTGGGGATCACATGTTTTATTTTACAACTGCTCTCTTTGAATCGATGCCTTCGCTGGTCCAACTGCAAGTCTCACTTTTCAAACTCATAAATTTTGTTTGTAGTTGCTCCAGAGTTTTTAACACCGCCAACTGGAAACGACTAACATATTTGCCACACTCCACACTGACTAACCTTACAGAGGTAGTTTTATAACCATATCGGCCAGGTACAGCAGCTTTTTAAGGTTTGCATGTGCTCCCTTTTAACTGCACTCATTTTTCCTTTCTGCACAGATATTAGTTTCAGACATTAAAATGACAAGGGGATTCAATCATTGTTTTTCCTCTCCATGAACTAAAACAAAATGTGCCATGAATCACTATAATCTCAGCTGTGTACTGTACAAAACTAGAATGTCCTGCCATTAAATACAATTGTCCGGAACTAATTAGAATATCATAGAAAAGTTGTTTAACATCCATCTTTCCATTCAAATAGTTAAACTATCATAGATTATAGTTTCAGGGCTCACAATTTAAAACAATTTCAAGTATGTATTTGTTTATTTTCACATAATTTGGGCTTCCAGCTCTAAAACCCACGAAAACAGGAATTCAAAAAACTAAAATACTGTGAAGAAATCACCATTTTTTCTCAGTTTTTTGCAGAAAAGAAAGAAAGAAATTAGTATCACATCAGAGAAACAAGAGGTCCTCATTGGACGGGTTCTGTTGGACAACACTAGTGGAAGAAACTTGAATAATGTGTGTAAAAAGGTCCACTGCAAGCTCGGCATTCACCAACGTCCTCCATGCAAACGCAACTGACCTCAATAGAAAACAGATAAGTTATCTTATCATTTCATACCCTGTCCTTTATAAAGCAGAGTCTTTTCTAAACACAGAGTATTCAAACTGAAAGTAACACGACCATGTAAAGTATACAATCAGTTTATGTGATTAAAGAGGGACATTAGCAGAGACATTTTGAGCTGTACAGCCAAAATCTTTCCCTTCACTGGCCGTGTATATAATAGATCAAGTGAATGATTTCACAGCCGAACAAATCCAACAGTAAATCACTTTTCCTTGGAGCTTTTTCTCCCGCTATGCCCCAAAAATCCCATGTCGGACATCAGTACAGTTCGTTTTGGGTTTTTTCAGCAGTCGAGGAAAAGTTGTTCATAGCCAGTGTCTTCTACAATATACTGCTTTTTTACATTATAAAAACAAAAATATAGAAAACAGCCGCCTCAACTTATGACGTGTGTCACATCGAAACGTGTAGCTTGATCCACATGCTGAGTACACATTGACCCCAGACACAATACTGCTTCTTTCTTATTCATTTTATATTGTGTGGTGGTTTAAAAATGTTTTATTTCAAGTAGGGCTGGGCGATTTGGACCAAAAGTCATATCTCGATATTTTCTAGCTGAATGGCGATACTCGGTATATATCGATATTTTTTTCTGTGCCATAATTGGGGTTTCCCCCAAAGCATTATAGCATAGCATCTCTGTTAGCATCTCTGTTAGCTTCATTTTTTTCTGAGGCAAACCCTTAAAAAAACAGTTTTAATACAAAGCCTCGTGCCAAATGTCACACAGGTTCCTTTATTAACAGAGGTCTGCACAATGTCAAAATGTATAAAACAAATTAAATAAAAATAAACTGCCTGCATATATAGAATAAAAATGCTTCTTGAATAAAATAAAACAAATATCCCTTTCCTGCATAACAATTAAATTAAAATACACTGTGCAATTAATACAATGTAGACAGTAACAGGCAGACTTTTCCACTGAGGTTGACAGTTGTGCAAATAACAAAACATTTGTGCAAATCTCAAATAAAACATTCAAGTCAATTTGTCACAAAATAAGCTATATCAAAATCGTAAAAAAAAAATAATAATTTTTTAAAAATAATCGATATTGTCTCGTACCATATCGCGTTTGAAAATATATCGATATATATTAAAATCTCGATATATCGCCCAGCCCTAATTTCAAGGAATTTTTCAAACTATAAAAATGATCAACTCAAGATAACTTGGTCTTCTGGAATTGTTTTTTCCTTTAAAAAGAAAATGAACTGATAAAAATCCAAAATTGTGTCTGGTGTTAATAAACTAAACAAAAGATTTTAATTATAGGCTGAAACATTACAAGTATTATGCCACTGGCTGTGACAACAAAAGGGAAAGTAGTAGTACCGATAGAGTTGTCCCGATCCGATCACGTGATCGGAAATCGGGGCCGATCACGTGATTGCAGACTCGATCCGGACTCGGACGTTATGAGCCGATCAGGAATCGGATATATATATATATATATATATATATATATATATATATATATATATATATATATATCAGGGTTTCTGTTGTCTGGTAATTGCCGGACTTTGTCCGGTAAAATATGCCGAAGTCCGGTATTTTATAATCTCTCCGGTCAAAATGTCCGGTGAAAATACTCACTGGCGCCGACATCCACGTGTGCGTTGATTTATGGTTCCGCGTCGCACCGACGCAGAGTCTACAGCGTAAGGTTCGCGGCGACGCGCACCCTACGCCCGACCCTACGGCGTAGGCTCTGCGTTGGTGTGACGCAGAACCATAATTCCGGCTTAAAAGTAAACAACGTGCGCCCAAGTACCCGTGCATGACAGGCAGACACACACGGGGAGAAGAGACAATTTCTTTAATTTTTATTTTTTTTAAAAACTTTATCCTTATGAACGCAATTGTTATATAGGGTAGTCCAACTTTCCTTATTTTAATCAGAACACTTTCTTTTTTCCTTTTCGGCGTGGAGTAGTGGGCTTGGAGCGGCAGCCATCGGTTAGTTTTTTCTTTTTAGATCCGAGGCTTTGCGTAGATGGTGGCTTCCGCAACTTTCAGGCGCTTTTTCTGCGCAAGCAAGCTTGATAGATGAGGCCCCAGGACTGAAGCGGAGCTGCGGCGCCGACATTATGGTTCCGCGTCGCGGAGGTCTCTGCGTTGGTGTGACGCGGGACCATAAATCAACGCACATGTGGAGTAGTGGGCTCGGAGCGGCAGCCATACACCGCATGCGCGCAGAGCACGCCTGTTTGTTTTGAAGCTGAAGCAGCCCTATGCTAAAAAAAAAAAAAAAAAAAAGAAAAAGAAAAGAACATTTTTTTATACTGACTTAAGAATGTTCAAGCTGCCTACCTCCTATGTGCTCAGTTTACAGTACACATGTTAAAATATAATAAAAGGGTCATCCTGCATAATTTTCTTTTCTCTTCTTCATTTTTTATTGTTTTATAAAAGTATCGGATCGGGACTCGGTATCGGCAAGTCCTCAATATAATATAATATAAAATATTATAAAATAATAATAACATTCCCATTCAAATCCATAATCTATACCTAACAAACAAATATCTAGATATCCGTGTGTTGAATTTGGGTCCAGCTCTAGAATAAAACCAACATGATTAACCACAGAGCTGCTGATGGACGGTTTACACACAAAGCACCTATACTCATGTTATTGTTTAAGTCACTCTGCAATTACACCTCCATCCCAGCTGGAGTATTTCATTATTTAGTTCGCTGCTCCGAAGCAATCAGCGCAGAACTCTCAAATATTCTGCCGAAGTCGTACCAATATCAACTTTACACAGGTATTACTGCATCTGAACATTCCTCTTTGATCTGGATTATTCTTGACCCACGTTAACCTTCTCCCATCAAGCAGCCGTAGAACAAGGGACTCATGACGGAGAGGTCACGCAAGTCATTTTTAATCATAGAAAGTATAAAACAATATATGCATACAGCATGAAAACGAATGACGAAAAGCTCAAATTTAATCCTATATAGATGGTTTCTATTTACAGCTCCGAGCAGTTAAGTAAGAATCACAAAAACAACAAGCAGGTGCTGCGACGCAAACAACTGGTACCGGCGACCAGATGCAAGTAAAAACAACAACAAAACTCAACTCTAAACCATCAAAAATCATAATACAGTGAAAAACTTCACTCCTGTGATCTCAAAATCATTTTTCTCTCATAGGGCTTTTCGACCAACTCAAATCGATGCTGGTGAACTGATGTTTCAGGGGGTGCGACCTGCCGATACAGATTTAGCTAGATCCTATTTTTTCAGAAACACTTTAATTATCCAATTATTTTAATACTCAAAGTTCCATAATTTTTTCTGCATAAATTTTATATACATGTGTACATTTTATTTTAAAATTCATAATAGAAATTTGCTGGCATGTATAACTTTTTTCTGTTATTATAGAAACAGCTGGCTATACAGTTTGACTTTATAACGTGCCTATGATCAATAACTCTGGCAAGAGTGAACTGTACACTGCAAAAACTCAAAATCTTAACAAGAATATTTGTCTTATTTCTAGTTAAAATGTCTAATTTTTAGTAAAAAAAAATGTCATTACATTTAAAACAAGACTCACCACTGGAAAAAAACAACAATTTTCACCTGTTTCAAGCAGATTTTCACTAAAAATAAACTTTGGCTTGTAATGAGAAGATAAATCTTGTCCCACTGGCAGATTTTTCTACTTATTTCAAGTGAAACAGGTGAAAATTGTCAAATAAGTTAGTTTTCTGGTAATGACTGTTGTTTTAAGTGTAATGAGATTTTTTGACTAAGAATTAGACAATTCAACTAGAAATGAGACAAATATTCCTGGTAAGATTTTGAGTTTTGGCAGTGTAGCTTCTCTACTCACCTCCACCTCTGTGGTTTTACTGATAGTCAACAACTGAAGTGGGTCAAAACATTTAATCACAGTTTTCCAAATACAAGAATTGATAGTTAAAATTCTTTCATAACGTGTGTTTTTAATCCACTTCAAATGTCAACTGCTGTATATTATCATTTTGTACCACATCAGCTGAATTTATACAATGTTTTTACTTTATATAAGTTCACCTCTATTGGTTTCCATATTAAAATGTGCAACTCTGCATCAGAAATAAACATATCTAAATATTGATTCAGTTTTGGTCTCCAATACTAGATTTCACATCCAAAAAAGCTCCAATATGGCTCTTATTATAGGCTTTGAATTAATATAACGCAATACATGTATTTATATTATGGGGTAAAGCCTTTTGTGCAGTAGTCTGCTCAGCCAATGGCTGGTCATCATCATGCTATCAGCAGTTTGTGCTCACCGGTACAGACAGATCGTTTAAACGCGGCGGTCATCTGATTTCACCACCAAAACGATATTTGAAACGGAAGATGCCGCCGTAAACATTCGTCAGTAAATGTGCAGCTTACACTATACGGCTCATGCACAAAACAGACCAGAATTTAATCGGTAATAAAGTGAGGGTGACCTGCTGGCCAGAGAGACAACAGAGACAGGACCCGTGTCATTTGTTATATCACCGACACTCAAGCAGGGAACCCATAAAGGCAGCATGAAACCTAAATATCTCAAACAAAACCTGTAATGGGAACACTTCGAACAAAAAACTGCCACATATCGCAAAACCCGTTTCACACTTTCATCAGGTGGTTTTGATAATTCAGTTAAGTGTAAACCTGTAATGGAAAAACATTTGTCGCATTTCCACGTCTTTGGCAGCGCTGGTGACGTAGCCAGTCAATCTGAAGTAATCAAAGTCTAGTTTCCAGCTGTTTCTGACCACAATAATACCATGTAGTTGTACTACAACACGGCTTAATTATTATGCATTAATGAAGTATATAAAAAGGGCTTGGCCTTTAAACCATTTGAATAATCCTCGTCTTCTGTTGACTATTTTCTCAAAATCGGTATTACAATAATTTGACTAAAGAAGTTTTTGTCCATCTTCTACAAAGTTGAGATCTTTGTTTTTAAAAGAAGCCTGACAAGACAACGCAAGTACATTTTTGGATAGAGAACTAGGAGAGTTCTTTTTTTTTTTTTTTTTTTTAAACAAACAAGATATGGCGGTTGGATAGATTTGTTTTGTTACAAGTATCACAGCCCCGGCCGTGACATAGCGGTTCTTGCATCTGGCCCAGCAAGGTTTGGGGCACCAGTTTTTTGGCACCGAGTCGGTGCTTTTGTCACAGGTGGCTGTTGAAAAGGAAAGAACTGGCGCTAGCACTGAGCTAGTACTGGAACCTCTTTGGTCGAAAAGACCTATTGCTCCCTTTCTGTTACTCATAGGAACCAATACCAAGCTGCCATCTTGCAAAAAATCTTTTCTTTGCTCTACCTGGACAACTCTTGAAGCAATCTGGCTTTGTGAACTAAAATCCCATCAAGTCTATCGGTTGTGGAGGATCGATAGCAGCGTTAACCCCTCAACTCCCTTGAGCCTTTCCTGAGATATGGCCTTGCATAGTTTAAAGGCCCTGACACACCAGGTCGATTTTCGGCCGTAGGGCCGTCGGTGTGCGTCAGTCGGCATAGTTTTCCCGGTGTGTCCCGCACGTCGCCACAGGTCGGCAGCTTTTCAGCCGATTCGACATGTCGAATCGGCGTCGGCCGTCGGTCAAGCAGCTCACTCTGTGATTGGCTGTTCCCAGAATTTCCCAGAATGCTTTTCGTCGTCATTTGCGGACTGAATCAAAAAGAAAACATGGCGGACATTTCTTATTTTTTTAGTGAATAAAATCAATATTTTGAGTTAGTTTCTGCGTAAAAATGTGTTTTGATTACATTTCTAGCGAGAAATATATATTTTACTTTCATAATATTCACTCAGTGAATGTACATAATCACTCGCTTGTCTTTTTCAAACCTCGCCAGAATAAAGGCTGATTTATGGTTCCGCGTTACACCAACGCAGAGCCTACGGCATAGGTTACGCGGCGACGCGCGCCGTACGCCGTATCCTACGCCGTATCCTACACCGTAGGCTCTGCGTCGATTTAACGAGGACCATAAATCAGCTCCGGATCCGGCAGGCAGGCAGAAAATCCCAAAATTTTCGGAGCAAATTTCTTAAGGCGTAGCTACAACTGTTAGATTTCATCTATTAAACCAACATTTATCTTCCTAAATGATTTATTTCAGCCGCTGCCTGCTGGTATGGAGGGGAATTACCTCTCACGCATAGGCATAGGCATACGCAGAGCGTATGTGCTAGTTCGCCGTCGGGTGTCGTATTTGCGGTGTGTCTAGTGAGCCCGACCCAGCCCGACCCAGCCCGACACAGGCGACGCAAGCCGACACAGCAGTCGGCAGAGAGCGGGCGGCGTCGGGTTGGTGTGTCAGGGCCTTAACAACAGTACAACATGAGGCATACAGGTCAGCAGATACAATCAAACCCAGAACAGTTAACTTTGAAAGGATTTATGGACTTATGGATTTATGTATATCAAACAGAACTGCTTGATTATAAGAAAAACAAATCTGGGTTTTGGTCAACACTGAAATCAGCATTATTTAAGACAAGTGCCTGTATTACTTGGGAATCGCTCAGCTATGGCCAAGTGGAGTCTGGATGTATTCAGAACGCCAGACGGAACATATGGCAAAATAATTGTCAACCCTAAATGACGTTATTTTTGTGAATATTGGGAGCCAAAATTGAAATCACAATTAAAAATTGATCATTTGCACAGCCCTAACATCAAATAAAACTAGTTTTATAGTCTGGGACCTAAAAGCCTCAGTGGCACAGGTATGGCTGAAATGTGCCAAAACAGCTTATATGGAAAGTATGTTTAAACACTCCTGTTCAAAAACTTCCAAAACTCTGTTACACAACAGGAAAATCAATCAATCTTTGAGAATTGATTTATAATGTTCAGTTTTTCACAACACGATTCCAAAGAGATAGATATCCATTTATCGAACAATATATATAATAAAATAGGAATGTCACCTCTGATTAGAAATCTCAAAAATGGGCTTATGTAGGAAAGGGTTAAAGGCAGAATGCTATAAAAAGAAATATGAAAATTGAAGGGTTAATAAAAGAAGATAGATAAGAGTGCCTGATAGATGAGAAATGAAGATTACCCCATTTTCTTGATAGTGTAGCACCATAAATACTGAACACAAGACTTTTAAATTGAACTAATATGTGTAAAACACACCATCACACATTTCCTCCAACAATTACCCGCGGTCAGCCAATTCAAGAGCAAGATATCGGTTCTTAACAACTCTGACACCAACAAGTGGCCGTGATAATGGCCACTTCCATTTTGAGCCGTCCTGAAACTGAACTAGGCTACTTCTGTTCTCCGGCAGCCCAACACACCCTTCCTCCTGGGATCACACTGATCTAAGAGATGGCTGGAAAGTAGACAAGATTCAGGGATGACGCCCTCTCTGCTCAGACCAGACTGAAGTTAATGAGAGATTTGCAGCGCCTCGCATTTTTAATAGATATGTGGGATGGCACAAAGCCATCGCAAGTCTGAGATATACTTGATAAACCGGGCAGATTTTCAGTCCTGTCACTTAAATCTATGTTGAATGTTTCAACAGAAATTAAGATCTGACAGACAAAATGTGGGTTTGAGTTTTAATCAAGACTGAAAAAATGAATATATGTAATTAAAAGTCATTAAAACATGTAATCATATAATTTATGGCAACAAAGTTAATCAGAAGTGAATCAACTTCATGCTTATAAGCCACCTATGCCAATTTAGCATAGCTTTGTTAGTTTAAGGTACAACACTGAAATCACGAATATTTATGACAAGTATACATGTTGAATTTATACAAATCAACATATAAAAGCAGCAGACTAAATACAATTTTTAAGAAAATACAAATTATTCAACAACAGAGCAAATGCTGGTACAGCTGCTCATGTAGCTCCTTAAATGTTTTGGGCCAGAAATGCCAGTATTACTTGGGAATAAGTCACCTATGGCCAAGTGGTGTCTGTATATATTCAGAACATATGGCCAAATAATTGTCTGCCCTAAATCACGTAATGTTTGTGAGTATTGGGAGCCAAAATTGAAATCACAATTAAAATCTAACATTTTTATAGGATATGTGGGATGGCACAAAGCCATCGCAAGTCTTGATAAAACGGGCAGATTTTCAGTCCTGTCATTTAAATCTGTGTTAAATGTTTCCACAGAAATTAAGATCTATGGGTTTGAATTAAAATCAAGACTGAAAAAATGAATATATGTAATTAAAAGTCGATAAGTCATTAAAATTGTGACAAAACATATCATTTATAGCAACAAAGTTAATCAGAAGTGAATCAACTTCATGCTTGTAAGTCATCTGTGCCAATGTAGCATAGCTTTGTTAGTTTAAGGTACAACACTGAAATCACCATTATTTAAGACAAGTATACACTGACTTTTGAAGCATGTGGAATTTATACAACGCAACATACAAATGTTTTTGGCCAGAAATGCCAGTATTACTTGGGAATCCCTCACCTATATGTTCAAACGTTGTCATTAAAGCTGATTCTATGGCCAGGTGGAGTCTGGATGTATTCAGAACACCAGACAAAACATATGGCAAAATAATTGTCTGCCCTAAATCACGTTGTTTTTGTAAAAATTGGTAGCTAAAATTGAAATCACAATTAAAATCTAACATTTTTAATAGATGGATCCATTTTAATGGATGGCACAAAGCCATCGCAAGTCTTGATAAAACAGGCAGATTTTCAGTCATGTCATTTAAATCTGTGTTAAATGTTTCAACAGAAATTTTGAGTTCAAATCAAGACTGAAAAAAAAAGAATATATGTAATTAAAAGTCAATAAAAGTCGTTAAAATTGACAAAACATCATATAATTCATAGCAACAAAGTTAATCAGAAGTGAATCAACTTCATGCTTGCAAGTCATCTGTGCCAATTTAGCATAGCTTTGTTAGTTTAAGGTACAACACTGAAATCATCATTATTTAAGACAAGTATACACTGACTTTTGAAGCATGTGGAATTTATACAACGAATATTGGGAGCCAACGTTGAAATCACAATTAAAATGTAACACTTTGAATAGATAAGTGGGATGGCACAAAGCCATCGCATGTCTGAGATATACTTGATAAAACAGGCAGATTTTCAGTCCTGTCATTTAAATGTTTCAACAGAAATTAAGATCTGACAGACACAATATGGGTTTGAGTTTAAATCAAGACTGAAAAAATGTATATGTAATTAAAAGTCATTAAAATTGTGACAAAACATGTAATAATATAATTCATAGCAACAAAGTTAATCAGAAGTGAATCAAGTTCATGCTCATAAGCCATCTGTGCCAATGTAGCACAGTTTTGTTAGTTTAAAAGGTACAACACTGAAATCACCATTATTTAAGACAAATATACACTGACTTTTGAAGCATGTTGAATTTATACAACAAATATTGGGAGCCAACATTGAAATCACAATAAAAAATTTAACATTTTTAATAGATGTGGGACGGCACAAAGCCATCGCAAGTCTTGATAAAATGGGTTTTTCAGTCCTGTCATTTAAATCTATGTTAAATGTTTCAACAGAAATGAAGATCTGACAGACAAAATATGGGTTTGAGTTTAAATTAAGACTGAAAAATGAATATATGTAATTAAAAGTCATTAAAATGTCTTTGAAATGGTGACAAAACATGTAATCATATAATTCATAGCAACAAAGTTAACCAGAGGTGAATCAACTTCAAGCTTGTAAGCCATCTGTGCCAATTTAGCATCGCTTTGTTAGTCTAAGATACATCCTAACCAAAGAAACAGATATAGACTGAAACATTATCGATAATAAGATCGATTAACAGTCTTGGTTTCATTAACGTGGATCTATCAGTTCCGTTATAACCACGTGAACAACAGAGCCAGATCCCAGTCCTGCAGGGCTGTAGTTTCCCCCCTCAGACCCTCAGATGGAGCTATGGGGTGATTATTGATCAGTTATCGGGTCTGCAGAGCTGGGAGGCCCCGGGGTTTCTGGAGGCCCCGTTTTCCCCTGCGGACCTGCTAACCCGTTAGCTATAAAGGGCTGATTTATGGTCCAGCGTCACGTCGACGCAGAGCCTACGTCGTAGGGTACGCGGCGAGGCGCACCGTACGGTGCGCGTAACCTACGGCGTAGGCTCTGCGTACGGTGCGCGTCGACGTGCGTCGATTTAACGCAGGACCACGAATCAGCCACCTTTTTTCGACAGAAAAATAAAAGAAAATAAACCCAGACGGCGTCGCTTCGCTTTCAGACGCCCCAAAAACAAAATGAGACATGAGTTTTATCGTTTGATCGCATTTCTTACCCCCGTGTCTCCCGACAGCCTCACTGAACGGCTCTCTTTGTCTGAGAAAAATGGCTATTAACACAAGTCAGGCTTAAATCCCCCGCACGGACCGCGGCGTCGGCTGAAACCTCCAGATTAAAAGACGGCACCATCCCTCCAAGTCTTTTTAAGACGGATCTGCTAAAAAAACGTGATTTTTAAAAGCCAAAACGGGTGTTTAAACGCCGTTTCTCATGATGAGGCTCCCGTTCTTCTCGCCGCAGTTTTTCTAGCAGCCAATATGACGGCCGGAGAGGCGGCAGTGATTGACAGGCGTAAGGGCCAATGGGAACGCGAGGATCGGGGCGGAGGGGGCGGGGCCAGGCGAGAGTTTCCCGTGACGGGCAGGCCCGGCCGGCCAATCAGCGCGCTGGGGGGCGGGACCAGGCCCCGGAACGTGGAGAGGTGAAGTGATGCTGGAGATAAACCGGCCCGGACAACCCACTAGTGATAAATGGAGTTTATATTCAGAATCAGGATCAGAATCAGAATCAGAATCAGATTCAGAATCAGAATCAGAATTAGAATCAGATTCAGAATCAGATTCAGAATCAGAATCAGATTCTACGACGGAGTATTAGGGCCAAACTAAGACAAAACATTTTGGGGAAATTACAAGAATAAAGTCGTAAAATTACGAGAATAAAGTCAAAACCTAATGTTGAGAGAATAAAGTCGTAATATTATGAGAATAAAGTTGTAATATTACGAGAATAAAGTCGTAAAATTACGAGAATAAAGTCAAAACCTAATGTTGAGAGAATAAAGTCGTAATATTACGAGAATAAAGTCGTAAAATTACGAGAATAAAGTCAAAACCTAATGTTGAGAGAATAAAGTCGTAATATTATGAGAATAAAGTTGTAATATTACGAGAATAAAGTCGTAAAATTACGAGAATAAAGTCAAAACCTAATGTTGAGAGAATAAAGTCGTAATATTATGAGAATAAAGTTGTAATATTACGAGAATAAAGTCATAAAATTACGAGAATAAAGTCAAAACCTAATGTTGCGAGAATATAGTCGTAATATTATGAGAATAAAGTTGTAATATTACGAGAATAAAGTCGTAAAATTACGAGAATAAAGTCAAAACCTAATGTTGAGAGAATAAAGTCGTAATATTATGAGAATAAAGTCGTAAAATTACGAGAATAAAGTCATAGCCTAATGTTGCGAGAATAAAGTCGTAATATTATGAGAATAAAGTTGTAATATTACGAGAATAAAGTCGTAAAATTACAAGAATAAAGTCATATTGTTGCGAGAATAAAGTCAAAACCTAATGTTGAGAGAATAAAGTCGTAATATTATGAGAATAAAGTTGTAATATTACGAGAATAAAGTCGTAAAATTACGAGAATAAAGTCAAAACCTAATGTTGAGAGAATAAAGTCGTAATATTATGAGAATAAAGTCAAAACCTAATGTTGAGAGAATAAAGTCGTAATATTATGAGAATAAAGTTGTAATATTACGAGAATAAAGTCGTAAAATTACGAGAATAAAGTCAAAACCTAATGTTGCGAGAATATAGTCGTAATATTATGAGAATAAAGTTGTAATATTACGAGAATAAAGTCGTAAAATTACAAGAATAAAGTCATAGGCTATTGTTGCGAGAATAAAGTCGTAATATTACGACTTTATTCTCGTAACATTAGGCTATGACTTTATTCTCGTAATTTTACGACTTTATTCTCGTAATTTTACGACTTTATTCACGTAATTTCAATTTTTTTTATTTTTTTTTATTAGTTTGGCCCTAATACTCCGTCGTAAGATTCAGATTCAGAATCAGAATCAGAATCAGAACCAGATTTATTATTAACAAGACAGTTTCTTCCCAGTGGCGTCAATTCAGTGGAAGCTAAGGTATGGAAAGGTTATGAGTCACAGAACTTAACTAGAGTATCAATCAACACGTCCAGAAAATACTCATCACACAAGTCTGCTATGGAGCTAATCTGTGTGGTCAAGAAAATTGGAACTTTTTCAAATGCAGTCTCGCTAACTGCAAAAACTCAAAATCTTACCAGGAATATTTGTCTTATTTCTAGTTAAAATGTCTAATTTTTAGTCAAAAAATCTCATTACATTTAAAAACAAGAGTCATCACCAAAAAAATAACTTGTCATTTGACCATTTCCACCTGTTTCAAGTAAATTTTCACTTGAAATAAGTAGAAAAATCTGCCAGTGGGACAAGATTTATGTTCTCATTACAAGCAAAAAAATCTTGTTCCACTGGCAGATTTTTCCACTTATTTTAAGTGAAAATCTACTTGAAACAGGTGAAAATTGTTGTTTTTGAGTCTTGTCTTAAATGTAATGAGATTTTCTTTTACTAAAAATTTGACATTTAACTAGAAATAAGAAAAATATTCTTGTTAAGATTTTGAGTTTTTGAAGTGAATAATAACTAGTGAAATCGATCATGTTGTTCTGATTTTCATTTGTAGTTATTCTATATGTATTAAGTAATAGAATAATCAATACACACAGAGTATACATACACATAGACACAGAGTAATTCCATAAATGTATTTAAAAAAGAAACATTTACATTTTCCCTTGAAGCCGAGGTGTGGCGGCTGCCGTACCTTCATACCCGATTGACGCCCCTGTTTCTTACTCCGAGCTGTTGCTCTGATGAACTCTCAACACTCATAGAGTCTCAGAGTAATCAACCACTGTGCAATAATAATAATAACAATAATAACAATAATTATAATAACATAATCATATGCTGTGACAATGCATCTTCCAATAATCATGTCTACCTCATTCTGCTGCACCTTTCACTTTTCAAAAATTGTATATATGTTAATAAGAGCCGTTCCTATTTTATTTACTGTACAGTGAGCGAAAATAACCGAGTCAAATTCCATGTCTTGTCTGACCTGACCTGGCCAAATAAACATGATTCTGATTCTGATTTGACTCCGATTGTTTCGCTCACTGTACAGTAAATAGACAAATGACAGCTCTTATTAGAATAGAATAGAATAGAATAGAATAGATCTTTATTGTCATATAAATCATATAAATCATCATATAAAAAATAAAATAAATAAAAAATAAATAAAATGAAATAAAAACAAATAAAATAAATATATATCTAGACACATTCACCTCTCCACACATGTATCAACACACGGACATTACAAGAACTTTCATCAACATACAATCATTTTTGTTATTGCACATTAGCTCCCGTTTTTGTTGAGAGTGGTTATTGCTGTTGGATAAAAGCCGTGTTTGAGTCTGTTTGTCCTCGTTTTCATGAGTCTGTATCGTTTCCCAGATGGCAGCAGTTCAAACAGTGAGTGTCCGGGATGTGAAGTGTCATTTATTATATTTTGGGCTTTTTTCTGACAACAGGAGTGGTGGAGGTGTTTCAGTGTGGAGAGAGGGCAGCCCATGATCTTCTGGGCGGTGGTGATGATGATGACCCTCTGGAGGTCTTTCCTCTGAGCTGCTGTACCAGATGCAGATACAGTATTAGTCCAGCTGTTTAGCTATAAAATGTAAAGGAATCGTTTAGTTTGTGATACAAGCATGAAATTTGGTACATAAATAGCCAAAGCTATCCCCCAAAGATATGGAGGTGGAGCCATCGTGCATTTTCAACATGGCGCCCATGGCAGCCATTTTTCAAAATGGCCGCCAGAAACAAGTGTTTTCTAATGAGTGATTAGTTGAAATGAGTTTCCAGTTTGTCCTGGCTGAGCTTCAACATCCACTCTATTACTTATTCATTCATTGGATGGTTCAGTTCTTGCAGATATGAGGATCTTTTATGGTTTATTAGTTCAAAGTTTGTTTTTATGTATAATAGATCTATTTTCATGACATTACGGTATATATATTTTATTTTGGCTAATATGGCTTTTATCATGAAAGAAACAGTTGTCATGTTCAGTTTTGAGGTAGAAGGAAGCTTCTGGACAATTCCAATGTTTCAAATTTGATTTCTGCATCATAAATAATGACGGATTAGACACCAAGATCATCCATATCAGACAGTCACACAAATGATGGCTGCCATCTTTAAAAAATGGCGGCCATCTTGAATATTAAATTAAAACTTTTCAAATATCCAAGAGACATCTACCAAGTACTGTATGTGCTAAATATGTCTAAAATATCATATTATGTCCCCAAGTCATAAAAAGAGTTGTTTCTGGCATCCATTTTGAAAAATGGCTGCCATGTTGAAAATTCACGATGGCTCCAAGTCCAATTCTTTTTGGAATGCCTTTGGCTATTTGTGTACCAAATTTCATGCTTGTATCACAAACTGAACGATTGTTTTGGTTATCTCCTGCACTATAGGTCAGAATACTTTCGATGGAGGCTCGATAGAAGGACATCAGCGGCCTCTGTAACATATATACAATTTTTAAATAAGTGAAAGGTGCAGCAGTATGAGGTAGACATGGTTATTGAAAGGTGCATGTTACAGCATATGATTGCTATTATTATTATTATTATTATTAGTGCACAGTGGTTGATTACTCTGAGACTCTATGAGTGTTGAGAGTTCATCAAAGCAACAGCTTGGGGGAAGAAACTGAATCTGAAAGAAATGGTATAAAACAAATAAATAATTAGCTAAAGTTGCTATATGCTTCTTCCCTGATTGTACTGTAATATACGCCAATAGTTTTTGCCCACCTTTTGTATATTCTTTCTTTTTAGCTATTCTTTTTAGCAAAAACTTTTCATTATAATCATAATAATCATAATCAGGTTTATTGGCCAAGTCAGGTCAAACAAGACAGGGAATTTAACTCGGTTATTATGCTCACTGTACAGTAAATAGGCAAATGACAGCTCTTATTAACATATATCCAATTTTTTTTTAGGTGCAGCAGTATGAGGTAGACATTATTATTTTATATTCTTATTCTTCTTCTTATTATTATTGGAGAGTGATTGATTACTCTGAGACTCTGAGACTCTATGAGTAGGGTTGCCAACTCCCTGAAAAATAACGGCAGGGCCGGCCAACCCGATTGGCTTCACCTTTCCTGGCGTTATGACTTTTTTTAGCCCCTTTTTTTGTGAGTGAAATGATTTTTTAACTATTTGACTCGAACCTGAATTGAATTAGATGCATATTTTTGGATGCCATGAACACATGGAAAACAAATTATTATCCAGCAATTCACTTTAAAACAAAATAACAAAATTAACTGAATGAAATAAGTATCTTTCTCAAACAGAAACCTGTCCTGCTTAACTTAAAATTGTATAAATTAAAATAAAACAATAGAAAGAAATCAGAACATCCATTTTGTAATAGTGCACATTTTTAGTGCAATAACAAAAGTGCAAACAGAAAGTCTGTAGAAAACTTGTAAACATATTTGTGCCTCAAAGGCCATGACTGTAGCCACAGTTGTAGTAAAACAGAAAAAAATTAACTAGCTCAATGCCATTTTCCATTGGCATTTTATGACTATTTTTTGACTCTCGCAGTAATACGGGACAAAGTGCGTCCTTTTTCAGCTCAATACGGGACGCGTACTTTAGTTTATAAATACGGGACAATTCCATTTTTCAAGGGACGGTTGGCGACCCTATCTATGAGTGATGAGAGTTCATCAGAGCAACAGCTTGGGGGAAGAAATTTTCTCTCAGTCTGGAGGTTTTGGCATCCGGTGCTCTGTAGCACCGTCAGAGAACAGACTGTATGATGGCAGAGTAGAAGGTGGTCAGCAGCTGCTGTGGAGGTTAAACTTCCTGAACTGAGCTGGCAAGTGGGGGGGCTAGCACATTTGTAGGGGGGCCGTGGCCCCCCCTGGCCCCCCCCCGGTGGCACCACTGGGATAACACCTTTACGGACACTGAGTGGAAGAAGGCCTGGACATCGCTTTATAGTATTGTAGTAGTAGTTTTAATAATAAATAATAATAATAGATTTTACTTGTAGAGCACTCTTCATTCAGGGAATCTCAGAGTGCTTACAAGATTAAATCAAGTTAAAACAGGTACAAGAAAAGGTCACTATAAATAATAATTGAATGAATGAATGAATGAATGAATGAATACTTTATTACAGACTCAAAAGGTTCCATATAAAA
This sequence comes from Cololabis saira, assembly GCF_033807715.1. Classification (NCBI taxonomy): domain Eukaryota; kingdom Metazoa; phylum Chordata; class Actinopteri; order Beloniformes; family Belonidae; genus Cololabis; species Cololabis saira. Next base: position 15,705,332 of record NC_084603.1, read on the forward strand.
TACATAAAATAAAAATACATAAAAATTACAGGTCACACATTAAAATACATGCAAACATCTGTTCCAATGTTTCCATAGTCCAGATGTGAACCTCACTCCGTTCGATGTTAGTGAGTGCAGTTATTAGACAATTTTCTGACTCATGGAGTCGACACATAAATTTAAACATAAAATTCCTCAGCAGAGCATGGAAGGTGGAGACATAACAATTAAAAAATAAAGTGCTTGCACTTGTCCATCTTGGAAGCTTAAGGAGGATCCTGAAGGCATCATTATCTGCTACCTGCAACTTCTTTAGCTTGGCGGTGGTATAATTACACCAAAGGTGAGCTGTGTAAAGAGGTGTACAATAGGCTATATAATAATATATAATAATAATAATAATAATAAAAAAAAATAACAATAAGATATATATATATATATATATATATATATATATATATATATATATATATATATATATATATATATATATATATATACATATATATATATATATATATATATATATATGGTTGAAGGAGTCTTGAGCCAGGTTGGATCATTCTTTTAAGTGTAAATCTGCTCGTACCTGCTGCCAGCAGACTTTCCCAACCACACCCTCAAACGTTTCCCAAACCCGCCCTGTTCCAACAGCGCTGGCGGCAGGACAAGTCTGTGATCCTGGCGGAGCTGGCACGTCCTTATTCCAGCTCTGCCAGCACTCAGGTAGTCTGTCTTTGTGAATCACACATTTGCATTTTATTCAGTTTCTTTGATCAGAATCTTTTTAATTAAACAAAAAAAAAAAAATGAAATTCTTATTCTATAAACTTTTTAATTTGCAGGAGAGATCCCTTTTGGGTTACCAGATGGCACATATCGAAGGCGTAACGCCTGCACTTCTGACCAATTTACAGGGGAATTTTAACCCAAGTCTACCACTCAGTTTACTTTTAATTTTCAAGTATGTAAGTTTTTTACAGTCAAGAACTTAAGGGAACATTTTGGCGTTAAATCAACTCTTGGTCTATGGCTAAACGGTAGCATGAACCTTTGTTAGGAAGCACAACTACACTGTAAAAACTCAAAATCTTACCAGTAATACTTGTCTTATTTCTAGTTAAAATGTCTCATTTTTAGTCAAAAAAATCTCATTAAACTTAAAACAAGAGTCATTACCAGAAAAATAAAAAAATCATCAACAACAACAATTTTCACCTGTTTCAAGTAAATTTCCACTTGAAATAAGTAGAAGAATCTGCCAGTGTGACAAGATTTATCTTCTCATTACAAGCAAAAAAAATATTGTTTCACTGGCAGATTTTTCTATTTACCGTATTTTAAGGGAAAATCTACTTGAAACAGGTGAAAATTGTTGTTGTTGATGACTTTTTTTTTAAGTGTAATAAGATTTTTTTTACTAAAAATGAGACATTTTAACTAGAAATAAGACAAATATTTGTCATGCCGAGTGCCAGGCTGTGTCTAATTGTTTGTTTATTATGTTATTGTGTTAAACATTTTATTTGCATGCATGTTTTTGTTGCTTTGTTCAGTTATTGTTCTTTGAAATGTAACTTTTTCTGTGTTTTTGAGTTGGCATGCAATTACCTGTTTTTGAGTTGATTAGACACAGCTGAACACTATTAAGCCAAGAACTGAATCCTGACTGACAGCTGCAGTGGCCAATGAACCACTGCAGGCTGGCCCCCCCAGACCAATGGTGGACCAGGGGAGGGTTCCCTTCCCTCTAGATATTCAAGGGAGATCCATTTGAGCTGGAGAGTGGAGGAACGAGAGTGGATGGACTGTGGTGGATGGACGGAGAAGGGACTGTGGTGGCTGGACGGAGAATGGGCAGAGCTGAGGAGGACGGACTGATGTACAGAGGCCCATGGGGGCCCAGGTGGTTGGGGAGCCCCCGGCGGACTCGGACCGGGGATCCCTGTTGGCGAGGGCCTGACTGCCGATGCTTCCAGAGGGGGCGCTAGAGGACAGTGAGCCCGGAACGGAATGACTGAGACTGTTCATCTTTTAACCTTTTTAACCTTTTATGGATTGGCCATTTTAGAAATAGTTCTATTTTTAGTGACATTTTCCCCACCCCTGATTTTATAACCGTCTTTGCGCAATAAATGTTTGTTGCTGCACCCCTGCTTTTTGTTGTGGGTTACTAAGCGCTGCTCACCCTCGAAGAACGAACTTTATTAAGAACCACCCAGTTTGACATATTCTTGTTAAGATTTTGAGTTTTTGTAGTGTATGTCAAAACAGAATATATGTTTGCAGTTTAATAGCCTTTATAGCCCAAAACCCGAGTAGCAATCTCACATAAATTGCTATTTTTAAGCCTCTGACCAAAAAGTTTTAGTGTAGATAGAAACACTACAGATGAGTTAAGGTCATTTTAACTTTGTAAGTGTACAGAAAGAGAATTTAAGAAAAGGACTATTTCGTTCTAACCAGACGTTCGTTTCAGGTTGCTGGCGCGTTAACGTCGTACCGATCGGCTGTCGAATGTTGGATAGGATTCTGGGGAAGAAGTGGCCATCAACAAAAAGGGTCCATCCATCTGCAGATCCATCTTCAGCGTCCAGCATAAATGAGTCTTTAGACCAGGGGTCAGCAACCCAACATGTTGAAAGAGCCATATGGACCAAAAACACAAATATGTCTGGAGCCGCAAAAAATGAAAGTCTTGTATAAACCTTAGAATAAAGGCGAAATGATGAGAAAAAAGTCAAAATTTCAAGAAAAAAGTGGAAATGTCGAGATTAATGTTGAAGTACCATCTCGAGAAAAAAGTCGAAATGTTGAGATTAATGATGAAATACAATTTTGAGAAAAAAGTCGAAATGTCATAAAAAAGACGAAATATCGAGATTAAAAAGGGAAGGAAAAAAGGGAAAAAAAGATAAAAAAAACAGAAAAAAAGGAAAAAAGAGAAAAAAAAGATGAAAAAAAAGTAAAAAAAAAAAGGTCAAACATTCTTGAAAAAGCTCCATGAGCCACTAATGTGGCGCTAAAGAGCCGCATGCGGCTCTAGAGCCGCGGGTTGCAGACCCCTGCTTTAGACGGTCAATCAAATGGTACCTCATAAGAGACAACTGGACGATATTTCTTGATTCTGTTGCATCTATCCCCACATCATGTGACGGTTTTGAATTTCCCTCAAATCCACCTTTCAGACTTGATTCATCATCTGCTTGACAGAAGCAAATATTTAACTTTTTTTAAATACTTGTATATTTTTTGGGGTATTAAGGGGTTAAATGATTCTTATGAGGAACTGATGCATGTACACGTCATACTGTACATAGGTTGTGTACAAACCCCCAAACACCCGAGCAGGTAGATGATGTGAAGTTCTGGTCCAGTTCTGAAAAATCTCATTACACTTAAAACAAGACTCATCACTGGAAAAAACAAAATTTTTCACCTGTTTCAAGTAGATTTTCACTTAAAATAAGTAGAAAAATCTTTTTTGCTTGTAATGAGAAGATAAATCAGATTTTTCTACTTATTTCAAGTGAAAATTTACTTGAAACAGGTGAAAATTGTCAAAAATGAGACATTTTAACTAGAAATAAGACAAATATTCCTGGTAAGATTTGGAGTTTTTGCAGAAAGGTACAGTAGAGTACAGCAGGTTCATCTCATTCTTAAAATGGCAAGAATTACGTTTCTATACGGTCAAAACGTACAAAGACCGGGTCAAATACAGTATTACAAAAGTAATCTGTAACAATTATTTCAGGTGAAAATTTACTTGAAACAGGTGAAAATTGTCAAATAAGTTATTTTTATAGTGATGACTCTTGTTTTAAGTGTAATGAGATTTTTTGACTAAAGATTAGACATTTTAACTAGAAATAAGACAAATATTCCTGGTAAGATTTTGAGTTTTTGCAGTGTAGTCTTCACTGTTTTCTCTCTGCAGCTGAGGTTTTGCTTTTTTTCAGTCCTGTGTGACTGGGACCAGAGGTCCAAATCGATAGAATATTGTTTCTTTATCAATAACCTGCTGAAAATAACAGTCTCTGAACTTGAAGCACAGTACATCTCTTCTGATCCAGACCAGGGGCCAGATTCACCAATATGTTTTTAAGAATGATCTTAAGAAATGTCTTAATATCTAAAATTAAGAAGTTCATAAGAAAGTTCTTAAGTGAAATTCCTCAATATTTTCTTAAGAACCGTCTTAAGAACTGTCATTTCTTAAGAACTTCTTCAAATATGTCATTGCACGCGCCAACAAACAACATTTATAGGTAGTTTGGTCTTAACCGTCAGTCACTCACTAAACATGGAGAAGGAGAAAAAGAGATGCAGGAACTTTTCAAGGTTATGGTGGATGAGATTAATGTGCGAAAAAATTACTATTGGGGAAAATTGATAATTAACTACCACGCTAAATAACATGCTAACAAACCGTTAACAGGCTCTTTGTGTAATTAATTACAAAGTATATCCTCAAACTATGACCTACTAGTCTAAACTTGTCTAAAATGTGTTGAAAAAAGTGATTTAGAGTCTTTTACCTTTTCACAGAAGAAATTTTAAGACAGGTCAAGGTTGTCTTAAAGTCAAGAAAAAAGTCAAGAACAAATTTGAGAACTTTTATTTCAAGAATACCATTTATTCTTAAGTTTTTTCTTAAGAAGAAAGTTGAGAAAATACTTAAGAACTTTTTTGGAGAATATGACTTCTTCTCTTTTTTCTTCTTAAGACTGAACTGAAAAAATGACACTTAAGAAGATTTTTTTTCTTAAGAATGTTTTGTGAATCCGGCCTCAGAAATCTTGCCGGGTCGGTGAACAGAACGGACCCTTAAAGCCTTAACGCACACGTTCTTTTTGTTCAGTAATTTCCAGGTGTGTCCTGAAGAAAGTTCACACATGGAAGTTTTGTCTAAAGATGTTAATTACCGCAGTTCTATCCTCTCATTGTTTAAAATCCAAGCAGCAGTCTGTTAATTATGACTCAGCAGAATAATCACCCTACCATAAACATTCAGTCCACTGGACTTTAAAGAAAAAAACCCCATCATTTATTGTTTCCAGGAAAAGAAATAAGTAGAAGCAATAATTTGCGGTATTTATTTGAGCTAAATTAATTGAAACACATAAACAGCCTCTTAAGCACTGAAGACCAGCAGATTTGTGCAACGGCCCATTCCAAGGAACAATTAGACGGTTTCTCATACGAGGCTTCGTTCGTAGTCACTTGTTGCACCCACGCATGAGGTCATGCCATGAAATCCCAACGAGTATTTAAAGAAGAGAGCCAACGCACCGAACACATTCCTTGTCTCCAGTACTGGAGTTGAGGGGGGATGAGGGGGGACGGCATCCCCCCCTGAAATAAAAACAGTCCAAATCATCCCCCCTGTAAAACTGTCATCCCTCCTTTCCATCCCTTCCATCCCATTTCATCAATGAATGTGGTTTTACTGCTATTTCAACATTTAGAGTCATCACCAGAAAAATAACACCAGAAAAATAACTTATTTGACAATTTTCACCTGTTTCAAGTAAATTTTCACTTGAAATAAGTAGGAAAATCTGCCAGTGGGACAAGATTTATCTTCTTATTACAAGCAAAAAAATCTTGTTCCACTGGCAGATTTTCCTACTTATTTCAAGTGAAAATTGTTGTTTTTTCCAGTGATGACTCTTGTTTTAAGTGTAATGAGATTTTTTGACTAAAAATGAGACATTTTAACTAGAAATAAGACAAATATTCTTGTTAAGATTTTGAGTTTTTGCAGTGTAGTCTTCACTGTTTTCTCTTTGCAGCTGAGGTTTTGCTGTTTTTCAGTCCTATGTGACTGCGACCAGAGGTCCAAATCGATAGAATCAATAGAGTATCAATAACCTGCTGAACTTGAAGCACAGTACACCTTTTCCAGACCAGAAATCCTTTTTGTTCGATAATTTCCAGGTGTGTCCTGAAGAAAGTTCACACATGGAAGTTTTGTCTAAAGATGTTAATTACCGCAGTTCTATCCTCTCATTGTTTAAAATCCAAGCAGCAGTCTGTTAAAATGACTCAGCAGAATAATCACCCTACCATAAACATTCAGTCCACCGGACTTTAAAGAAAAAAACCCATCATTTATTGTTTCCAGGAAAAGAAATAAGTAGAAGCAATAATTTGCAGTATTTATTTGAGCTAAATTAATTGAAACACATAAACAGCCTCTTAAGCACTGAAGACCAGCAGATTTGTGCAACGGCCCATTCCAAGGAACAATTAGACGGTTTCTCATACGAGGCTTCGTTCGTAGTCACTTGTTGCACCCACGCATGAGGTCATGCCATGAAATCAGATCATTCCTGAGCCCATGACTCTGGGCTTCATAAGAAGTGGAAGTGTGTGAGTAATCTGGTAGTTAGCTGGAGGTGGAGGATCAGGGGAAACCACCAGCAGTCTGAACACGCCGGCGCGTACGTCCCTGTGGTGCTGATCTAATTTGTGCTTATGGAAGGAAATGAAAGGAAATTGCATTTGCACTGATTCTTCTATCAGGAGTGATTCATGCTATTTTCGTCAACACGCAGGTTACTGCTTCGTCATCTCTAAACAATCGGTAATAAGGATTTCCTAAACGATTCATCTCTTTGGGAAGAAGGGAGGTTTGACTGCCGGTGTGACCGACTCCCGTCCAGCTCTGATTTGAAGGAGAAATCTTGAAAAAAAGGACAGCAAAGTGTTCCCATTTTCAAAGCTGTTTCTTTTACTAAAGCCACCTAACTTACTGGGAGGCGGGGTTTTACTGGGAGCTATCTAATAATCTTTAATCAACTGCAGCAAGCAAGTAATCTCACTTCCAAATGATAAAATACAAATCATAAGTGCCGACAGCTCAAAGTTGGGCCCGGGCCGTCACCTGGCAGCCAGTCAGCACAGAAATAGATCTGGCTGTGGATCAGAAACTAAACTGAATAGAGGTCTGAATGTGAAATAAGTGGTTTATATACTATTTATTTGTAAAGTGGCCAAGAAAAGTATGTTTTTAGTTGAAGTTTTGATGCAAAGATCGATTATGTGTGAAGTGTTGTCAAACATGAAGCTGGGAAAGGAAACAGAGGGATTTGACTTGGGTGTTTAAGTCAGGGGTCGGCAGGGGTTCTCTGGAGCCGCATGCGGCTCTTTAGCGCCGCCCTAGTGGCTCCCTGGAGCTTTTTCAAAAATGTTTGAGCTTTTTTTTCTTTTTTTCTCTCTTATTTTTTCCTTTTTTCTCTTCTTTTTTCCTTTTTTCTCCTTTTTCTTCTTTTTTTCCTTTTTTTCTCTTTTTCTTCCTTTTTCCTTTCCATTTTAATCTCGACATTTTGACTTTTTTCTCGACATTTCGACTTTTTTCGCGTCATTTTGATTTTTTTCTCGACATTTAGGCTTTTTTCTTGAGATTGTACTTCAAAATTAATCTCGACATTTTGACTTTTTTCTCAAAATGTAGATTTCTTTCTCGACATTTCGACTTTTTTCACAAAATTTTGACTTTTTCCTCAACATTTTGACTCTTTTCTCGACATTTCGACTTTTTTCTCAAGATTGTACTTCAACATTAATCTCGACATTTCGACTTTTTTCTCGAAATTTCAACTTTTTTCTCGAAATTTCAACTTTTTTCTCGACATTTCGACTTTTTTCTCGAAGTGCATAATGAAAAAAAAAATCTTCCCCCAGTTCTAACTAATATAGAAACATGCAGCATGTGTTGCCTTCATTCTAAGGCTTATACATACAAGACTTTTCATTTTTTGCGGCTCCAGACATATTTGTTTTTTGTGTTTTTGGTCCAATATGGCTCACAGAAAAAACATTTTGGGTTGCAGACCCCTGGTTTAAGCTAATCCACGACAAGAGAAATGAAGAAAAGTCCGGATTGTTTCATCTCTCCCTAAGAGTGGGTGTCCAAGCCCGAAGGGTGGCGGTAAAACATATGCAGGAATCCTGGCAGCTTGTTAAAGTCTCTTCCTTGTGTGTTCAGCGAGACAACACTGAGGGAAATGTGACGGTGCTGATGGAAGGGTGGCTCCACGAAAACCACCGTTCTCCAGAAAATAAACCAAAAACATGACAAAACAAACTACTGAAGTCTTCAAGATAAACCTGCGACTAAAATCCACCACGTAGGGAGGTTTTTGGATGAAAAAAGGGGGCACCGTTCCTACATTTCAAGACTTTGTCTGCAGAGGGAAGCATGGAGGAGGGAGCATCATGATTTGGGGCAACAACTATTGCAAAAAAATGTAATTAAAAATTTTAAGAAACTTTCCAGGAAAATTTACGCCATCTAAGGCTCATACAGAAATGATCAACTATGGAAAACTATTAATGTTTTGATCTGATTTGAGCCCAAACTATTAAGACAGCTGCTTTAATTCACTTTGGATCTTTATCATCATACTGAATGCAATTCATTTTAATAAGTTAAATATTATCCTTATATTCAGAGTATAGTAAAACCATAAAAACACATGTACTCGCCTGCAGAGCTTGGACCTCCATGTGGCGTCTACATGAGGTTGCTAATGCAGGGTTGCCATCTTGTGGCTACAAGGGGGAAACAAGCTGTGTCATAAACTTTGGTGTCACAAATCCATCCCCCAAATCCACTAATGTGCCTAATTTTACCAGCTATTAAAAAATAAAACAGTTTCCTTCATACTGTCATAACTACATTTGCCACTCAGTCATCATTTTGGTACCACAGAAACATCCACTTTACCACAGCAATTACTTTTTTCCAGGTCCAAAGAAAAAGGGAACTAGTAAGGTTATTTTCTCATGTTTCACTTATCAGAGTAACCCCTTTGTTAGTAATTCATTTAAAATCAATGTAACTAAAATGTCCATCGGCTCACACTGAAGGAAGGCCGTCAACCCCAGCTCTTATCTGCGATGGACGTATGGGGAGGGGGGATGGTGGATTTTATCATATGGGGACAGATAATTTGTGCTGATTACAAATAATATAATATATTACAAATAATAGCAGTGACCAAAACACCTGCAGAAATACTGCAGGAATGACATAGCAGCAGTTAAATGCAGCCTTCTGTAAGCTTTAAATATCCACTGGGCTTACATCAAATACATCAAAACACAACAATAAAAAAATTCCACTTCTTATGAAGCCCAGAGTCATGGGCTCAGGAATGATCTGATTTCATGGCATGACCTCATGCGTGGTTGCAAGAAGTGACTACGAACGAAGCCTCGTATGAGAAACCGTCTAATTGTTCCTTGGAATGGGCCGTTGCACAAATCTGCTGGTCTTCAGTGCTTAAGAGGCTGTTTATGTGTTTCAATTAATTTAGCTCAAATAAATACTGCAAATTATTGCTTCTACTTATTTCTTTTCCTGGAAACAATAAACGATGGGTTTTTTTTTTCTTTAAAGTCCAGTGGACTGAATGTTTATGGTAGGGTGATTATTCTGCTGAGTCATAATTAACAGACTGCTGCTTGGATTTTAAACAATGAGAGGATAGAACTGCGGTAATTAACATCTTTAGACAAAACTTCCATGTGTGAACTTTCTTCAGGACACACCTGGAAATTATCGAACAAAAAGGATTTCTGGTCTGGAAAAGGTGTACTGTGCTTCAAGTTCAGCAGGTTATTGATACTCTATTGATTCTATCGATTTGGACCTCTGGTCGCAGTCACATAGGACTGAAAAACAGCAAAACCTCAGCTGCAAAGAGAAAACAGTGAAGACTACACTGCAAAAACTCAAAATCTTAACAAGAATATTTGTCTTATTTCTAGTTAAAATGTCTCGTTTTTAGTCAAAAAATCTCAATACACTTAAAACAAGAGTCATCACTGGAAAAAACAACAATTTTCACTTGAAATAAGTAGGAAAATCTGCCAGTGGAACAAGATTTTTTTGCTTGTAATAAGAAGATAAAACTTGTCCCACTGGCAGATTTTCCTACTTATTTCAAGTGAAAATTTACTTGAAACAGGTGAAAATTGTCAAATAAGTTATTTTTCTGGTGTTATTTTTCTGGTGATGACTCTAAATGTTGAAATAGCAGTAAAACCACATTCATTGATGAAATGGGATGGAAGGGATGGAAAGGAGGGATGACAGTTTTACAGGGGGGATGATTTGGACTGTTTTTATTTCAGGGGGGGATGCCGTCCCCCCTCATCCCCCCTCAACTCCAGTACTGGAGACAAGGAATGTGTTCGGTGCGTTGGCTCTCTTCTTTAAATACTCGTTGGGAACAGGTTGGGGCAAATAAACCAACTCTCCTTTCCCATTGAATAAAAATGATGCCTACACACACATATATATCCACATTTTAAAGGCACGTTTGATGGGTCTCCCACAAAGCCAGAGCAGCAACCTTTCCAAACAACCATTATAGGCAACAGCTTCTCATATTTTATTATGGGAGTTTTATTTTATTTATTAGGGAGTGGTAGTCTAGCGGATATAAAAGCCTCTGCTAAATGGTAGTGATATGGGATTAAATTGATCTGGGGATCTGTGGCAGTTTGTAATGGAAAGTTCATGATGCTAGTTAGTATTACTTTACATCCATTCTGATCAAATCTGTCCAAACAACCTCATTTCAACGGTTCTGGGGACGGCCCTGGACATAATCTTAATTAAACAACATTTTTAACACTTGGATGACAATAATTTCATCATCTGAGTAAATGGATTTCACCAGATTATGATGCTTTACATTCATGGAGATATTTCTTGATAACACACCTGCCTTCCCCAGATTATTCTTGACGTCTGTTGATGTCGTGAAGGTTTTTTCTGCAACAAGGAAAGGATTCCTCATCCACTTGAGTTTTCCTGCGTGGTCTTTGAGCCTTTTTATGTTTGAGACCTCCCTTTCTTTTCTTTTTAGACGGCACCACACTTCTGATTTGATTCTCTAATAGATTATATGTCTTTTCAGCTGAATGAAAAGCTGATCCTGAAAAGATTCTTGTTTCTTTATTATGCAAGCAAAGAAAAGTGAACTTTCAATCAAAAACTTAGATTGAGAAAAAAAACTAATTCATTAATTTTTTTAAATTGCAAGTAAAAAAAACATATTTTAATGAAATATAAATCCAAAGTTTTTGTTTGAAAACTTTTGTGGATGGATGGATGGATGGATGGATTCTCTCGATTCTTCGTTGATGGGGGTTTTCAGTGTAATAATACAGTAATAATGATAATAATGTAATAATACAATAACACGGACTGGTTTTCTCACACATATTTTGAAATGACACTTTCTGGCAGAAAGGTATAATTTGGTTTGGTTTTTCTGTTACTATATATCCAAATGTATGTAGAAATGGCAGAAAATAAGTCTTTTTTTAAAAAAAGTATGTATTTGTCTTTTTTCTCCACTAGAGGACCCCTGGACTGCATTCTGTGCCCCACTCTCTCTTCAAATCAAAGTTACAGCCTCGTCTCTGCTCCGTGAGCCTCCAGGATTCATGCACGGCTGCTGATGCATCCACTGAGTTGCGGGCGATGCCCTGACGTCTCCAGCTCTGGTGTCCTGTTACTGTAAACGGTAATGTAAGCCCCTTTTACACTGGCGGATACCTCACGTTTGACACCTGAATCGCCTGTTTCCTGTTAACTGACCCGGGGTGGCGGGTCAATCTGGCCCCGCCAATAACTCTCCTCAGCAGGTTCTCTCAGGCGCCAACCGTCTCATTTCTTCAACCACGTTAGGAGAGTTTATATCAAGCAATACATGTCTTTCTCATTAACTAGCAGTCGGCTCAGCTAACCATTATTCAATTCAATTCAATTAAATTGTATTTATATAGCGTCTAATACAACAAAAGTTGTCTCTAGACGCTTTCCAGAGATCCAGAACATGAACATAAACATGAACATAAACATAAACCCCCGAGCAATTATTACATAAACAATGGCAGGTAAAAACTCCCCTAGTGGGAGAAAAACCTTAAGCCAAACAGTGGCAAGGAAAAACTCCCCTTTAGGAGGGAAGAAACCTTGAGCAGGACCAGGATCATAAGGGGGGACCCTCCTGCTGAAGGCCAGACTGGGGGTCGGGGACGTCAACAATCACAGCAGGCAGGTGGAAGCAGCAGCGGGATGACCAGGGGTGGGGACCGCAGGCCAGCACGCAGCTCCCGAAGCTCCGGCCCGATCAGCAAGTCCCAGGTTGGTTCAGGGTCGGGGAAAGGTTGAGAAGGGGCAGGGCCAGGGAGAGGAGTCTTGAGGGACAAATCTTCTCCCCCGCCCAAAAGGGGCCGTTACCCTGCCCTCCTCACTCCCACACTGCAGGTTCCGGTGTTGGTCATTCAGAGATGCTCTTCGCCACCGGCAGAGGATGCTGCACCATGTACAAAAGAGAGAAAAGGGAGGAGAAGGGGGGGCCAGCACAAGAAACTACAGGAGCGACTCTAACACACTAGAGTTTACACTACATAGGGATTTACCAACACCAGCTAGAGGTTTACTAAACACTAACTATAGGCTTTACTAAACAGAAAGGTTTTAAGTTTAGTTTTAAAGGTGGAGGTGGTGTCAGCCTCCTTAACCCAGATTGGAAGTTGGTTCCATAGTAGTGGTGCCTGATAGCAGAACGCCCGCCCTCCAAATCTACATTTAGATACTCTAGGAACTACGAGTAAACCTGCACTCTGAGAACGGAGAGCTCTGACAGGAACATAAGGCACTATCAGGTCTTGCAAATAATGCGGAGCTAAGCCGTTTTGGGCTTTATACGTAAGTAATAAAATTTTAAATTGGATTCTGAATTTTACGGATAGCCAATGGAGCGACGCTAACACTGGAGAGACGTGGTCTCTCCTGCTGATTCCTGTCAGCACTTGGGCTGCTGCATTCTGGATCAGCTGGAGCCTATTCAGCAAATTACTTGGACATCCTGCTAACAACACATTACAGTAATCCAGTCTAGAAGACACAAACGCATGAACTAGTTTTTCTGCATCACTTCCTCATCCATAATCGACACACTACCAGGTTTTGCGAAGCGACTGCTCGTTCGTACCAACCCAGGGTTGGCTAAACGTGGCGGTTATTTTGGATTTCGCCGTCGAGGCGACGTGTTAAACGGTATATCCTGCTATCCTGACGGTGAGCTATTCCAAAGTTAAAGGAGACCTATTATGACATCTAATACCGATTTTCTTCCCATTCTCTAACCTCATTATCTATGCAGGATTCTGAGTGGGCGGGGCTATGATAATGAGGCTCTGTGCTGATTGGCTGCCTGAATGACGCGATACACCGCTACGGAAAAATGGCGGACGCTCCGGCCGGCGGAGTTAGTTGTGGATGTGGTTTCACGCATCGGAGGCCAAACGATGTAAATCGCGCCCGTCGTTACGTAACGACGGGAGCAGAATCTTATTGTCTCGTAGATCCACATCACACAGGATGGCTCATCCGGGCGGCTGTACAGACACTGCAGAATTTTGTTACTTTCCTCCTTCTCTGAGTTGGCAGGCTGAGGGGAGACCACTTTAAATATGTTAAAGCAAGAGAAAACCTGGTTTTCAGAATAGGTCCCCTTTAATCTCGACATTTCTACCTTTTTTCTTGAAATTTCAACTTTTTTCTCGGCCTTTTGACTTTTTTTCTCGACCTTTTGACTTTTTTCTCAACATTTTGACTTTTTTCCCGACATTTTGACTTTTTTCTCAACATTTTGACTTTTTTCTCGACCATTTTGACTTTTTTCTCGACATTTAGACATTTTTCTCGACATTTTGACATTTTTTATCGACATTTTGACTTTTTTCTCAGCATTTTGACTTTTTTCTCTGCATTTTGACTTTTTTTCTCGACCTTTTGACTTTTTTCTCGAAATTTCAACTTTTTTCTTGACATTTTGACTTTTTTCTCGACATTTCGGCTGGCGGAGTTGTTGTTGTTCAGCCAGAATTAGTTGTTAGTGGTTTCACGCATCGTCGTTCCGTAACGACGAGAGCAGAATCCGAATGGCTCGTAGATCCACATCACACTGGACGGATCATCCGGGCGGCTGTACAGACACTGCAGAATTTGGTTGCTTTCCTCCTTCTCTGAGTTGGCAGGCTGAGGGGAGACCACTTTATATATGTTAAAGGAAGACAAAACATGCTTTTCATAATAGGTCCCCTTTAAACATGTTCATCCGGTGACCCCGACACTCTTTACCCCAGAAGTGCATGACAACAGCGGTGTAACTGCCACAGTCTGGGTTAATAGTAAGGAACTATTAAAGGCCACCTCGCTGGTGGTGAAGGGAAAAGGGGAAAGTGCTCTTTACCCTGCTGGTTCTCCTGGTGGGTCTTCTCATTTTTCAACTAAGCAACATGACATTTTAGTCTGATTTCCACCTGCAGGAGATCTGCACTGATCTCAGCAGGCTGTTGCAAAAAAGAGCCATAAGAATAATCAGTAGAAAACGATATAGAGATCCAACAAATCCATTATTCCTTCAGTTAAAATTGTTGAAATGTCATGAATTAGTAAATTATAGTATTCTGCAAATTATGTTTAAAGCTCATAAAAAAACTTTACCAATCAACATTCAGAAAAGATTTGAAAAAAGAGAAAGCAAGTATAACTTAAAAGCAGAGATTTAAAAAAAAAAAACAAGATTCAGGACTAAATTGATGGAACGTTGTGTTTCTGTGAAAGGAATCAGTTTATGGAACAATCTGAATAAAGAAAACAAAGAATCCAAATCAAACATTACATTCAAAAGAACAATTAAAGCCTGTATGTTAAGTAAATATAATGAAATATGTTAGTTAAGTTTGATTGACATACCCATAGACGGCGGTAATTTTATCTTATTTTAGTTTTTTATTTGCTTAGTTGTTGTTTTTTTAATTTTTAATTTATGTTATTTGTGAATTTATTTCTTGGAAAAAGGGGCAGATTAGATAAGATTCTTCTTCTTTCTGCTCCCTTTTCATTCACAATTTATATATATATATATTTGTATTGAATTGTTTGTTTTATTTTTTGGATGAAATAAAGAATAAAATGAAAATGTTGTCCCCCTGGGGAAAGCTCCAGCCAAGTCATGACCTCAGCTACTCTGCACTTATGATGAGTTTGACTTCCAAATAAAGAATAACGACTTAAGAGGGCTTAATGGATGTTACCGTAAAGATAATATGCAGCAGCTACTTGTGTCTAGACGGAGTACGGCTGGCTGGATGGATGTTAACTACCGGCTCTGGCAGCGTCCCAGCGACGGCCTGGGGTCACCTGAGGTGAACACGTTTCAAACCACTGATCAACCCACAATGCACCTTAAACTGATTTATACATCAAGTGATTAGCACTAATCTATTTACAACACACCCAGTCCATGAATGTCGACCTTCAAATGTTAAAGCTCAGTCCTTAAAACGACGTGGAAGAGTGGCAGCAAACCTGCAGGAGGACAGACATCAGACTGTATGTGAGAGACGAGAACGTCCGGCTCCTTAAAAACCCCGACAGCGACGTGGAGCAATTATAAACCATGAGAGACCTCCCAAAGGGTCACCTGGTTTATGATTCCTGGATTTGTGGAAGTTGTGGGGAACAAGTCTGTGTCACGTCTAGCGTTGTCCCGATCAATCGGCTGCCTGATCGATCGGGTCCGATCACGGCATTTTCAAAACATCGGTATCAGCCAAAAAAGTATCGGGACATACCTAGTTATTAATGTTTTTAATATATATTAAATCGTTTTATATATCGTTCGAAGTAAGCAAAACTAACATGGTTTACATGTTTGAATTTTGAAATGTTATATCTGTTCATGTTGCATTAAGCTGCTGCTATTCATTTCATGCCATGCAGAATGTTGGCAACGTTAAGCCAAGTATTTTAATTTTCTTGTGTTTGTGAGTTTGACTGGATGTCATTCAACTAGGGATGGGCGGTATGGACTAAAAAATGTATCACGATAATTTCTGGCATTTATCCCGATAACGATAAAAATGACGATAAAAAAAATACCAATTCAACTCCACCTTTTTAACTATAAATCTATCCCGCTCTCAGATCCGCCATGTTTGTTACACAAAAACCTCATCAACAGGAATTTATCTTTCTTTCTTTCTTTCTTTCTTTCTTTCTTTCTTTCTTTCTTTCTTTCTTTCTTTCTTTCTTTCTTTCTTTCTTTCTTTCTTTCTTTCTTTCTTTCTTTCTTTCTTTCTTTCTTTCTTTCTTTCTTTCTTTCACACAGAACCATAAATCCGGTTTTACACAAAAACATCATCAACGGGAATTTATCGTTTTTACCGTGAGATGCAAATTCTTACCGTGGGGAATTTTTTTGACGGTACATCGTGAACGGTAAAATATCATCCATGCCTACATTCAACTACCTCTTTTGAAGTTAAATGTATTTATTTTTGTTATTGCACTATTCTGCACTTTTTGTTTTAGTTTACAATTTCATTTTTTTACATTTTGTGTCACCAGAGCTGATAAGCTTTGTTGAAATAAATGTCCATGTTGTTCTCCAATGGACAATAAAAGAAACTTGGGATAATTTAGTTTTAGTCATAGTTTTAAATTCATTGCCAAAATGTATCTGATCGGGAAAAAGTATTGGAAATGTATCGGGAACCAAAAAAAGTGATCGGATCGGGAAAAATCGGGATCGGCAGAAACTCAAACTCAAGTGATCGGATCGGGAGCTAAAAAATCCTGATCGGGACAACCCTACTCACGTCACAAATGATCAGCCGACGCAAGGTTTTTTCTTCGTCAGATCAAGAATTCCTCCATGTTCGACCATTAAGGGGAGAAATCTTCAACACATGCAGTCCCTGTTTTGGTTTCTGAACACGACTGCTGTGGCCTAAACCCTTCGTCCCGTTTAGAGCGGAAGCACATTTGCCGGGTTTTCCACGGTTTTGAAGTCAGTTTGTGAGATTAAAAGTTCATCAACTTAATTAACTCATTTACATACATTTTAATTATTATTAAGTGTCTGGTGTGTGTATGCGGGGAAGTGGGGTTTGTGTGAGGGGTGGGGGGTTTGGGCCCTGTTTTAACTTTTTAAAATTTACAATTTTTAAACTTGTAAAGCACTTTGTGCTACATTTATGTATAAAAAGTGCTTTATAAATAAAGTTTGATTGATTGATTGATTGATCAGGCGTTTTCAAGACCACTTGAGATTCACATGGTATAAAAATTAAATTAAACGTGCTTTTCCACTTCTGTACTCACAGCCTTTACAAGTAAACTTAAACACGGACATGTCAATGCACGTTTTTATACTTTAAAAAGCAAAAACACGTTTATTAAATATGTACAGTATCTAGATACTTAAACAATTATCTTTCAAGAGAAACGGACACACTCCTATAAATGTTCACAGAGCTTCTGTGGTTCTTCATATTCATAATAATCTACCCAGACTATAATTTCCTCATCAGAAGATTTTACCTGACTTCGTTTTATAACCTGGAGAAGATGGACGAACCTGTCCAGCTGCAGAGGGACTCGGTGGCGTCGTCAAAGCTAGTAAAGAAACAGAAAACTTAGCAGAGAATATGGAGCTGAAACAGTCTCAATAAATGTGAGTTTAAGTCCACAGATTTGACTGCTTTGGAAAAGCTAACAGTCAAAAACTGTGATCTATGTCTGAGTTTCTGGCCTAAAGTTTCCAGGTACAACAGGTCACCCAAAACTTGACATATTCTTATTTTATGTGGTTTTATTTATTGAAGCACTTTCAAAAATCGTTTAAAAAGTGCTAAATTATTGCAGCTTTGATTGATTTTTGATCAGTTCACTCCAGTAAGTTGAGGATTGTGATGGAAAATTGCTGCTGAGAGCAGCAAAACATAGCCTTGACCCAAGAGTGTACAAACTGCTAAAAAAAGATTAACATTGACCTAAAATATATTTTTGTCTACTCAAATTGTAAGAATGAATCGTCCTTTGTACCTTAAAATCATGATGCTTCCTCTCTTTCATCGTCATTCTGCAGCGAGACGCCTCATGTTTGTTCTGACCCATTTGCAACTGTTTAATTAAATCTACGGAAATCTGGATCATTTCTCAAGTGTTATTCTGGGTAACTTAGACACTCAGTTTCAGTTATTCACTTACGGTAGTTGCAAAGAACGTAAAAAGCATTTAATGGGTTTTTCCACAGCAAGGATAATCACGTGGATTGGCCTGTAAAGAAGGACGTAAATGATGTAAATGATGGCACCACTTTAGACAGCGTTGCTGCTACAGAGCAATGGGGGGCGCTCATGATCCAGATAACAACATCACGCATAAACAGCAGAACAGCAGAAAAGTAAAAAAAAAACCCAGTTAAAATTCTTTATAAAGTTACAGAATACAAAAGCAAAGTGGAAAAAAAACAAGTATAATTGATTAGATAAAACCGTCCACCGAGGGAAACCTCCCGAGCCAGATTATTAACACAGGAGACACATTTATTGAGAAGAGAAAAGCATCAACAGGAGAATGCAGCGGCGGCTGTGGCACTTAGGTCCTGCGTCCTGAGAGGGACCTTCGTACAACAAAAGCAAGCAAAGCTGTCCCAGAGACGAGGCTGTCGACGCTGCAGCCGTCTGCAGCTGGTGTTCTGCCAATTTCTGCTGCTTTGCCAAAAAATGCTCCCTAATGGTTTCCTACTTTTGTAGAGCTACAGTTTTACTGTGTTTTACTCCCTAAACCACTTCCTTTTCCCCCAATTGGTCCTTGTCACTTGCCAGGCCGTCATTGTAAATAAGAATGTTCTTAATGACCTGCCTGGTTAAATAAAGGCGAATGACTGAATGAATATCTACGGAGCCTGTGAAGGATCATGCAATATATTTTTAATGTTGGCAGAATCGAGCGCACGTTTTATTAACTTGTTTGCGCGATTTAATAAAACGTGAGCACATTTTATCAACTCGTGTGCACGTTCTATTAACTCGTGTGCACGTTTAATTAAATTGTGCGCACAAGTTAATATAACATGCTCACGAGTTATTACATCATGAACACGATTTAATCAATCGTACACACGAGTTAATAAAACGTGTGCACATTTTTTTTACTAAATTGTGCGCACGATTTGGTTAAACGAGCTCATCAATGATAAAATCAATGATGAGACCTAGATCATCATAATTCCTACGGCGGAGATTACTCGTTAAGTGGCTAGACTGATCACGTGCGCACGTTTATTAAATTTTGATCAAGGGTAAGTAAATCGTACTCATGATTTTATGATATATTGTGCGCACAATTTTCCAAAATGTGCGCACGCTTTGTTAATTGTACCCACGCTTTAATAAATCGTGCTCACGATGACACATAACGTGCTCTCGATTAACTTTAACGTGGCCACGAAGTTACTTTTTTTTCTTCACTTGAGCTCTTACAGGCTCCGTAAACATCAAATAAAGCGATAGAATTGTTTTTTTTTCTCTTTATCGTATAATGTTCACAAAGTGTAATCCGATTCATGTCATGGGTCGTGTATTTTGAAGGATCAAATACTCAACATCCCATATTATCAGTTTTACATCGTGCAAGAAATTATTGGCGTGGCAATCAAACTTTGAAGTTGACTGTGCACATGCGCAGAACCACAAAGTAGCATTTCTCGGCAGGTAGCAGAAATTGGCAGAACACCGGCCCTGCAGCAGGCGTTGCAGTCGGCCCTGCAGCCGTCTCAACCGCTCAAAGGACAGTTATACAACACAGGCCGGGGCGGGGAGGAGGAGCACCGTTTCCATTAAAGCTTTGAGTCATGGTATCCAAAAGAAATAACAAGAAATGGCACCTTTGAATAATGTCCTTTTTAGAAAAAAAAAAGAAAAAAAAGGCAGATATAGCAAATAAAAAAAATGCATTAAAAACAAGAGCCACTGATGTTTTTTGTCGTTTGTCACCTGCACCTCCTACAGTAGAGGCATAAAACATTTGCATACACTTCTGGGCTTTAAAATATTCTCTAAATCTTGTTTCAATGTCTCGACTTTCGCAGAACGTGACTGCATTTCTTGCGGAATAACGTAAAACAAGATGAATATTTGCACTTCTCCACACCGGGGTTGCACCAGCTGTTCTCATATCCGTCAAAGTTTGCATTTCATACGTTCTCAAACACTACTAAATTTAAAACTAGTGATTCACAGAATCAAGTTGTACCTATAAAAATATGAACCTAATTTATATAGAGCATGATATCTGCAGACGGGAGCGTCGGCCGCTGGAAACGAGCCAACGAAAAGCACATTTTTATGAGAAAGTCGTATGTAAAGTGGCACAGAGGAACCTTCGTAGTAGAGGTTATTTCTTTTCATCATTACTATTATATTTTTTTAGATTATCAAGTACGTCCAGTTTTGGAGTTGTGCGACTTGAGTTAACGAATTTGATTTTAGAAGAACTACATTCTTGGATTAAGAAAACATCTTAAAACACAACAAAGTTGTAACTTTCTTCCTTTTTTTAACTCCTAACTGCCACTGCTCATTCTAATGAAATGCATTCTGGGATACTGTGCTATCTCAAGTCAACACTGGATATATCTCGATAAAAACTCCTTTGTGCTGCTTTAAAGGTATTGTGACATGAAAAACACATTTTTCTTGATTTTTTGTGTTTTGTTGGGTGTCTTGACATCAATTACACCCAAAAAACAACAAACTTTTAACATTCAGTGTATTGTGTGCTTTCTGGGATTTTCCGCATAACTGTGCAAAAACGGCGCACCTGGTTTGGTGGCGGGCCGTGACGTCAGGGCCCGCTAAATCACCGCGCCCTCCACCCAGCTCCCTGCCTCCTCTCCTCTCCAGTGCACCATAAAGGCTGATTTATGGTTCCGCGTTACACCGACGCAGAGCCTACGGCGTAGGGCTACGCGGCGACGCGCTCGGCTGTTTAGAGCCTCTTTTGTTCTAATCACCGGAGGAAAACTGCTAAGAAGACCCGCGGCCACTGACTGGACTTAAGATAAGGGGACAGTGCTGCTTGCATGCCTTTATTTTTATGATTGTTTGCTGTGGTTCGCCCTCCTGCTTTTCCGTGCTTCGCCTGTCGCTTAACTCTCCGACGCCGCTGTGAGCGTATGGTTGGAGGAGGAGGAGGTTGGGAGGAGGAGCGGGGCAATGATTGACAGGAAAGGGGGGAAAGGAAGCGTTTTTCACAGGGCAAAAAAACACTGTAATAAAAAGCCAGGAATAGAGTACTAGAGTGAAGTTTTTCTTGTTACACTCTTTTAGACACATTTGAGGGATGTTGGCCAAGACTTTTAATAGTGTTAAAAGCATGTTAAAAATGATGTCACAATACCTTTAAATAAAGTGTCTGTGATTGGCATAACCATGCATTGAAATGATTTGATTTTGATTTTTAATCTAACATATTTATGTAAAAAAAAAAAATGTGTTGCATTATTTGCAAAGTATAATTTATATTTTTTTCCAATTTATAATGAATCAACAGTATTTTGTTCAAGCATCAGCTCAGTTTTAAAGAATGTTGCATTAGCTTTGCCACTTATTTCAGCCACAGCGAATGCTATATAACAGCTAAACGCTGCTAATCAGAGAATGTGATGTGAGGACTAACATACGGTGGCCGAGACCCGCCATTGCTGAAAATAACGCTGCAAACAGAAACAAACGCCGCTGCAAATTAAATAAACGCTTAGCAAATAAAATAAACGCTGCAAACAAAAAGAAACGCAGCTGCAAATAAAAGAAACGCTGAAAATATAAAGAAACCCCGCTGCAAATAAAATAAAAAAACTATGCAAATAAAAAAGCCACAACGGAAGTGAATTACCGGGGACTATTTTTGCTGATGCACCGGTGTTTTTATGTGAGAGGAGAAGAAGAAGATGAAAAAAGTTACACGTAGCGATGTTTTCACTTATTTTCTCGTTCGTTGTTCTTCTTATTCCTCGCTCTTCTTATTTCTTTCTTTTCACTTACGTCCTCTTCGTCTTCTTCTTCTCCTCTCACGTAAAAAACACCAGTGCATTGGCAAAAATAGTCCCCGGTAATTCACTTCCGTTGTGGCTTTTTTATTTGCGTCGTTTTTTTTTAATTTGCAGCGGCGTTTATTATTTTATTTGCAGCGGGGTTTCTTTATATTTGCAGCGTTTTCTTTTATTTGCAGCAGCGTTTGTTTTTATTTGCAGCGTTTCTTTAATTTGCAGCAATGGCGGGTCTCGGCCCCCGTACTAACTTCTACTGATGTCTTACCGTCTGAGGTCAAACTTAATCACATGAAGATTAAATATTGACTTTGTGAAGATGTAAACTAAGTTACAAACGTAGCCCAAACTGACAAGCCAACGTTTACACGCATAGACATACATACAGTATATACGTAGACGCTGCATCGAGTGGTTTTGCCGCTGCTGCGATACGTCAACGCCGCCGCCATATTGGATGTTGCAAGACTGCGCTGTAAACTAGTACAAGTAAATGGGCTTATTTTCATAAAGCGCCTTTCTACAAAGAAATGTATGTTTTACGTCTCATTTATTCATTCACACACGCACTAATGTAGTTGGGAAACAGTTAGGCACCAAATATAATATATTTAATTTTCTCAGATGGCAAAAATAAGAACTTTATTGATCCCACATAGGAGTAATTCATGTTATATCAGCTGTAGAGAACAAGGTAGTGCCGAAAAACAATATATATCCTCCCTCACAAAAATAAGAAAAATAGAGAAACATATTTTCTCATCAACAAAACATATTTTACATAAACATATTTTAAAATTTTCAAATAACAAAATAACATATTTGAACCATTTTTCGGATTTTTCAGTTATTTTATTGTCTGAAAAATTGTTCAAATGTTATTTTATTGTCTGAAAAATGGTTCAAATATGTTATTTTGATATTTCAAAAATTTTAAATATGTTTTGTTGATGAGAAAATATGTTTCTCTATTTTTCTTATTTTTGTGAGAGGGGATATATATTGTTTTTCGGCACTACCTTGTTCTCTATAGCTGATATAACATGAATTACTCCTATGTGGGATCAATAAAGTTCTTATTTTTGCCATCTGAGAAAATTAAATATATTATATTTGGTGCCTAACTGTTTCCCAAGTATATTAGTGCGTGTGTGAATGAATAAATGAGACGTAAAACGTACATTTCTTTGTAGAAAGGCGCTTTATGAAAATAAGTCCATTTACTTGTATTAGTTTACAGCGCAGTCTTGAACATCCAATATGGCGGCGACGTTGACGTGCGGCTCAGCGCTCGATGGGTCGTCTACGTATATATGTCTACGTTTACACATTACTTAAATCGTAGCGTTCGAGTTAAGCTGCAAGCAGAGTTTTTTTGGGCCGAGCGGTTCGTTGTGCATCTTCTGTGCTTCGCTCAGCCGTCTCTACGTCTCTAAGTGTTTGACGGCGCGGGAATGTGCATTGTTGTGCTGAGAAATGAAACGGCACGTCTGTGCTTCATGTTGTGCATTAGAGATACAGTATCGGGTCGTCGTAGCAACCTGACTCCTATGAAAATGTGCCTTTGATTCTTTGGACATTAATATGAATTGGAGTTCTATTTCCTAAAAGAGATCCATGTTCTTCTTCTCCCGTCAAAATCTTCCTAAAAGTGGTAAAAGAACATGCTACTGCAGGATAATAAAAAAAAAAAGAAGAAAAAGTAATTAATTATCTGACAAAATATCATTTGCACTTACTGGAGATACAGAATCATAGACTCTGAGTTATATAGACTTTAAAAATGGATAATAAACCTTTTTCTGTTTCTCATGAAGACATCAGCTCCATTTGAACTGACAGTATATATTGGCATGCCACACTATAAATCGATGGAGTTTTTATAAGGCGAAAAAGAAGAAAAAAAACAGATTAAACTTTAAAATAGACGTTTCTGAACCCACAGTTTGTCCAAACTAAGCAGATTTCTTCTGTGGTTTTAATCTACGAGTCCTCAAAAGAGAAGAAAACGACTGAAGGCAGAGTTCGTTTTGTTTTCTCTTCGCAGCGCGAGTTTAAAAATAAAATAAAAGAGAAAGGCTTTCATTATGTTTTCTCTCTGTTTTGGAGATCAGATATAAATTCATGAATCAATTCAACAATCTACTCCCAGAAACCACAGAAATAATATGAATTCCTTCACGTTTCTCATAAACTATAAATGTCTATTTGTTGTTTTTATGAATGACAGCATACGGCGACGTTGTACACAAAAAAAGAGATTAAAAATGGTTATAAAAGAAGGTACTTTTGTGGTAAAAGTCTTGTAGAAGAGAATGACCGGGCGTTGTGCTCCTTTGGTAGAAAACTGCATCCTGGAGCCCGGAGTTAAGAGCCCTGCAGCTTAAAATTAGCTCTTGGGTTGCCCTTTCTAGCCCCCCCAGATCCTTTTTTCTTTTTAATCTAAACTGCTGTCCGGGCATTTTTCTTTTGCCTTGTCTTTTTCCTTCAGTCCAGGTTTGGTTTGTGGGTTTTTTGTGGGTTTTTTCTTGGATGGTCTCAGGATGTTTGCATCACGTGATCAAGCAGCAGTTGATGCAGCGCGGTCCCAGCCGTCTCTTCAACGATCCCTTCTTCCTCTTTGGAGCCAGGATGGCGATGATGGCCTCGTCAAACACCGTCTTCAGGCCCTTCTGGGTCAGCGCTGAGCACTCCACGTAGCAGCACGCACCGATCTGAGGGGCAAGAGGGAGAATATCAGTCACAATGATGCAAAACTTCTATGGTTCAGACCACATTTTAACTAACTAACTAACTAACTCTTTGCTAGCGGTAAGTTTAGGTCCTAATGGTGAAAACAAAGTTTTACACTGCAAAAACTCAAAATCTTACCAGGAATATTTGTCTTATTTCTAGTTAAAATATTTTGTCAAAAAATCTCATTACACTTAAAACAAGAGTCATTACCAAAAAAATAACTTATTTGACAATTTTCACCGGTTTCAAGTAAATTTTCACTTTAAATAAGTAGAAAAATCTGCCAGTGGGACAAGATTTATCTTCTCATTACAAGCAAAAAAATCTTGTTCCACTGGCAGATTTTTCTACTTATTTCAAGTGAAAATCTACTTGAAACAGGTGAAAATTGTTGTTTTTTCCAGTGATGAGTCTTGTTTTAAGTGTAATGAGATTTTTTTGACTAAAAATGACACATTTTAACTAGAAATAAGACAAATATTCTTGTTAAGATTTTGAGTTTTTGCAGTGTATAAACAAAAGCCCGGTTCCAAACTCAGCACCGGCCTAGAACCAGCCCTGGAAGCGGTTTGGTGGAAAAGGGGTATCAGTGGGGTCAGCTCTGATACAGTTCCAGCCTCCTTCTAGGCTTTAACACGTCTCCCTCACTATCTTCTGATTCCAAGCATTTTGGGAACAACGTCACATTTTACGTGAGTGCCGTGGCTCGACTCCACTAAAAAGTGAAACTAGAACCCAGATGTTTTGTTCCAACATACAAACCTCCTTGGCCAGTTTCTGTCCTTGCTCGGTGGAGATCGGCTTCTCCTTCATGTCGTTCAGTTTGGCGATGGTTTTGGGGTCATCACGCAGATCAATCTGAAAAAGATAAGGGTCACTTCCGTTAAGCAAATTCAACATTATTAGTGCCACAGCTGCGCCAAGTGGCACGCCTCCTCCATAGCTATGCAATAGCAATGGAGGAGTAGTGCCTCCTGGCGCAGCCGGAGGCACTATTGTTATCCTGCGCGTTTATTATTATTCATTTTCCGGACAAACTTCTGCGCGTAACTAGTCCCGCAGCTTTGAGAAAACGCGAAAAGTAAAAACGTAGAAACGTGCGCCTTAAGCGGGAATCGTGTGCTATGACTTTTATTAGCGATTGGTGTGCACGTTTTTGCGCAATGTGCAAAAACGTGCGCTTTTAGCGCCATCCGGAATGCATTGGGAGAACTTTGGGGCCTCACCACTCGCACACCGTTACTCGAAAAATTCTGAACCGATTTAGAAAGTTGTAGGCCCTGAATTTAACTACAGTCCTGTGGATTTTCAGAGCGATTGCACAAATGTTTTTTGCACGAAGTGCAAAAACCTTTTCCAAATTTCCAAACTAATGGGGAACTAATTTTCCCATGTATTTGTATGGCCCCATTCAAAGCGGATGGGAAAATGTAGAGAAAAAAGACAAAATTCACCTATCTTTCTCATACTTGCACGGAGAACTGTCATTCAGACTTCAAAACGGAGGAAAACTTCTCTTCTCTCTCCAAACCTGAAACAGTTTTTTCCTAAAATGTACACTTTTCAAGATATGAGCACTCAAGCGAGGACTGGAAATCACTTTTTTTGTCAAATTTAGAGTGGAGCTCTAATTTTTTAGAGTGGGAGGGACAGTAAAAAAATGACCTTAATTTTTATTTGTAACTCGAGCTCACGGCCGAACCGTGAAAGCTAGAAAGATAATTTTTGGTCAGAAAGTAGACATAGATGTTGGGATTCATAAAATGTGACTTTGACAGGCAGGGTATGCACAAAATTTAAATGGGGGAGGCAAAAGCGGCGCCAAATTCCTGCCTCAGTCTCCATTCACTGTAATGTTATCAAAAGTTTTCTTCAAAAAAATCTCACTTTGTTTTCGCACTGCCTACTTACTGCTTACTAACACATTTTAAGGAATATCTGAATAAAATTAAGATTGTCAGAATCTGCCGGGTTCTGTGTCTCTCAAGATGTCTTTGTTTTTCTGCTAGGAGCTATGGTTTTCTCACAAATCGGAGTTATTTGAGAACTTGTCACAAGGCAAAATCTGGGGTTTTCTCACAGCCAACCCGGAACCTTCCTCATGTCGAGGTTCACATGACTCAGTCAGTACAGACTTCATATACTTTAACCTAGAAAATGGAGAAATCTGAACCCTGACCTTTTGACCTTAGATGATCACCACTCCTGCTGGGAACAGGTTCATGGGATATATATGTATATGTATGTATATATATATATATATATATATATATATATATATATATATATATATATATATATGTATATATATATATATATATATATATATATATATATATGTATATATATATATATATATATATATATATATATATATATAAAATCATTATATATATAAATATATACATTTATATACAAATTAGCCCCGCCCCTTCTTCTGATTGGCCGATATGTTATAGTCCAATATCTTTTGAATGGTTTGACATAGAGAGTCATGGGTGGTGTCATTGGACTCGATATTGAGTCCTTGACCTTCATTGGTGAAAATTAGCCCCGCCCTTTCTTCTGATTGGTTGTCCCTATTGTCTGCTATAAATTTTGAATGGTTTGACATAGAGAATCCTGTGTGGTTTCATCGGAGTTAGTTTTGAGTCCTTCACCTTTATCGCTTGCAAAATGCAACAATGTACACAAATGGGCAGCAGCCCGCCGTGGCATTCTCGAAATTTCTGCGAGGAAATTGTCTAGTTATTACTGCTGCTGACTTTCAGACGCAAGGCTGATGCTTTCAAACTGACTCCTTAGGACCAAATCAGGTGCTTTTCACATTCCTTGCTGTGTGAAAAAAGCTGAACTTTACACCAGAAAGTCTCATTTTGAAACAAAGCCGTGTTGACCCACACTTCCTGCTCTTGTGCAAAACAATTTCACAGCCAGCCCCAAAGTTCCTCCCTGTTTTTTCTCTCTTCATTGCACTGACAACGCAGCGGTAATATCCACCAGAGACAGCGACTGGCAGCACCTGCCGCCACCCGTCAGCGGCCTTCGCTGACCCTCTTCTTCATGCGTGACTCCCTGGCCTCGAGCTCGTGCTCACGTATCTACATCCAGGCGCAGAGCAGCAATAGAGTTTTGACAGGAACTGATAAAAGAGCAGAAAACATCAGCTGACGCGAGATAAATCAGACACCCACTCCGTCCTCCTCATCACCACTGGGCCTTGGCTGCACTGGCATTCGGTTGCCAGGCAACACAGACCAAAAAAGGAAGAAGAAAGAAAATCTCCCGTACGCCTGGGAACCTTTTTAAGGGAGTGGAGGGTATTAATAGATGAATAAATGAGGATTATTGACATCTCTGGTGTATTTTAGTAACACATCTGTGAAGGATCATATTAGTGCACATGTGGCTTCGCAGAAGTAAAACAAATTCTTTCTTTGTTTATGAAAGATTCTTACTGATTAGTTTCAGATCAGAGAGGATTGTAGCATCAGGCCCGATATAAGCTGGATCAGTGTGAGCTTCCCACCCCGGTCTGTACATGCTGTTCCTTTACTTTTATTCAAAAAATGCATTCCTTCGGCCTTTGGATTAAATTCAGGGATCCAAGACTGCACGACGTGGGTGGCGGTGGGAGACGAGAGCTAATATAGGTGTACTGATGTTCTTGTATTGATAATGATGATTTTGGACTCACAGATCTTATAAGCATATATGGCTGGCGAGGGGGCAGAGCCGTCTGGGAGATTTGCGAGGCCCTGTGCGAAATGGCTGAGGGGGGCCCTCGTGAAATTTTTAGATTTTTTGGGTCGGATCGGATGTCTATATGCGCAATTTTAACTCTCCAATTAGCAAAATACTGGATACAAACACATACACACGTTTCATTATGAAGCATTGCATTGACAAGACAAGTCAAGTCAAGATATTTTTTATAGTAATGCCTGTTTATTACAACATTGTTCACAGACAAATAATCTTACATGAATCAAATCAGCCTGTTACTGAGAGCAACTTATATATAGGGCTGGGGATCGATTCAAATGTCAAGAATCGATTCGATTCCGATTCTTAAGATTCAGAATCGATTATCAAGATTTGATCCGATTCGATTCGATTCCGATATTGATTTGGGTTAATGTTATTAAAACTGTTTTTTTGAGCTGTTGCATGAATTATATGACTGTAGTTATGCAAAATATTACAACTAGTATTATATTGAGATTCAACAGCAAGTATTGTCAGCTAATGATGCTGTAAGGACCAATCAGCTCCCAGAATGCTGATAGAACTGCTTTCAGAAACATCGTGGGTCAGAATTACCAAACAGATCCGGGGAGGAAACAGAGACGGAGAAATCGGTTTTATTTTTTCCCACATTCCGTTTTTATTTGTTCCATTTTCAGTCTATTTTGGTTTTTAATTTTTGAGCATTTGGTTTTTAGCATTTTTTGCAAATGTAACCCCAAGACAGTATATAAAGTAATGAAATATAGACAATTTATGCAATTATAACTGAAAACTTTAATGTTTTCATAAATATTTAAAGGAAAAAACGTTGTAATGTAATGATGAAAAAAAATACATAAATAAATAAAATAAAAAAAATAAAAAATAAAAAATCGATCTTTAGACATATGAATCGATTTTTAGGAATTAATATGAGAATCGATTTAGAATTGGGAAATCGATTTCAACACAGGTCTACTTATATATTAGTGACATAGGGGCCTAACTCAACTGACATTATATAGTGTGTGATTCATTCCAGTTCTACACAAAACAAAATCGCCCCATAAGTTAACACATTAACAACATGCTTATGCATATAAGTCGTAATCTTCTCAAATTATAGAGGCTAAATAAATGAAAACGAAAAATATGTGCCTCGACTGCCTCAGGGCGGGGCCCCGCGGCTGCTTGAGACCCGGTCGGATCTGTGATTTTTGTAACAAATTTATCAAACAAACCTTTCAGAGAGGCATTAAACTCTTCCATTTTCTTTAGTTTTTTTCTTTTTTCATTCCCTGATGGAAATTTCCTGAATCTGTCTCGTTCTCTCGACATTGTGTGACAGTTTGTTCCAACTCCACCCGTCTGGATCAGAGCACCTTGTGTCTGCGCTTGGTCTGACGCAGTTGTATTGAATAACAGACACGCGCATCATTGCACATATATTTATTGATATGCACAGACTAGTACACATTTAGGTCTGTAATGGAACGTGACTGTTGATATTTATAAGGGAAAGAAAAAAAGGGGGGATAATGCAGCTGTGGTATCAGTAATCGTCATTGTACTCGTTTGTTCAGTGCTGTAGCCAGAGACCGGTGGACATTTGGACTTTAGGAGCTCACCTGGGTACCGATGAGCAGGTAAGGGACGCTGGGCGCGTACTCCTGCAACTCGGGCACCCACTCCTCTCGCACGTTCTGGAAGCTGGCCGGGTTGACCACGGAGAAGCAGATTAGGAAGACATCGGTCATCGGGTAGGACAGAGGCCTCAGGCGGTCGTAGTCCTCCTGGGGGGAAGACAGAGCAAAGATTCATCTCCGTCTCTTCACATCTGACACATTATCACTCATCAATTATTTAGGTGAGACTTTTTACTCCTCACTGGGCAGTTTATTTGGTCCCCAGGTGATGATGACGCTTGGTTTTCTATAATTGATTGATTCACATTTGCAGTTCTTTAATCCTTTAATGCGGAACACGAGGCACTACTGCAGTACACCGACTCCCAGAGACGATGTTGTCTCCAATATTCATGAGGTGAAAACGTGTAAATCAGAGATGCTACACGCTCTTCCTTGTTAAACTGGAGATAAACCCTTCCCAACACTGTCTGACTCACCAACATGGGGCTATTCACATCCTATTTTGCTCTGCTGATGAAACGCTCTCTCTGCAACAGGCATGGAGACATGTGCGTTATCAATGGATCTACGGCAGGGGTCGGCAACCCGCGGCTCTAGAGCCGCATGCGGCTCTTTAGCGCCGCCCTAGTGGCTCCTGGAGCTTTTTCAAAAATGTTTGACCTTTTTTTCCTTTTCTTTTTTTTCCCCTTTTCTTCTTTTTTTTCCTTTTTTTTCTTCCTTTTTAATTTGACATTTCGACTTTTTTCTCGAAATTTTGACTATTTCCTCGAAATTTTGACTTTTTCCTCGACATTTAAACTTTTTTCTCAACATTTCAACTTTTTTCTCAACATTTCAACTTTTTTCTCAACATTTCGACTTTTTTCTCAAGATTGTACTTCAACATTAATCTCGACATTTCGACTTTTTTCTCGAAGTGCATAATGAAAAAAAAAATCTTCCCCCAGTTATAACTAGATACATGCAGCATGTGTTGCCTTCATTCTAAGGCTTATAAAAGACTTTTCTTTTTTGCGGCTCCAGATATATTTGTTTTTTGCGTTTTTGGTCCAATATGGCTCTTTCAACATTTTGGGTTGCCGACCCCTGGTGTACGGTAATGAGACATGACTCAACCAGACCATCGGCATCATCTTCTCTTTCTTGTGTTGGAGTTGTTTCGTCCACAGCCCACTGACTGTGCTGGAAATAGCTGCGATGGAACAACCGCGCACTCGCGAAACGGTCTTGGGTGTCGACGTTTACAGCCAAAAAAACTAAAAATTCTCTCACAACAAATCAAAAAGAGCTTTCTCAGTCAGGGACCGTTTGAACTGGCAACTCCAACAAAACAACCTTCAAGGAGCTGCAGAAATGGTGGATTTTGACATCCTGACCTGATCTGGAATCAGACTAAGTGATGAATCCCAGCAGGGAGACTTGAGCGGCAGGCACGAGTTAGCTGTGCCTTTGTGGAGCTGGTCTGGCAGATCAAAGT
The DNA here is from genome assembly GCF_033807715.1 of Cololabis saira. NCBI lineage: Eukaryota > Metazoa > Chordata > Actinopteri > Beloniformes > Belonidae > Cololabis > Cololabis saira. Next base: position 15,736,846 of record NC_084603.1, read on the forward strand.
TTTTCATCCTCTTATCTCTGAGTGAGTGTTTCGACAGCTCTTTCAGGTAGGTGTCCCTCCGCTGACTGACGGCTTACAACCGTCTCAACATCCCGACGTGACATCAATTCGAACCATCTGCTGCTCCGAACGACAAAGACGACTGGCATCTGTTTTCAGTTGCAGACTCTGAAGTGCGTCAAAGCTCCGGCGTGAGGAGCTCATCGTGAAATGATCTGACGATAAGTTCCTGCCATATTTTTTACACACGAAACAAACTGTAAACTCACTTCCTCTGAGGCTGGAAGAGAATAACCCCGACGGTGCCGTCCGCTAGGGATGGGCGGTATGGACTAAAAAATGTATCACGATAATTTCTGGCATTTATCCCGATAACGATAAAAATGATGATCAAAAAAATACCAATTCAACTCCACCTTTGTAACTATAAATCTATCACCACATTCAGTCTTTGGAGCCAAAACACTGCTGTAAAAGAATACTGAATACTACTAAACTACACCAATTAAATTGAATTAATAAAAACCAATTAAATGAGTTACACCTGTAAAACTGTAATGACTCAGATCCGCCATGTTTGTTACACAAAAACCTCATCAACGGGAATTTATCTATTCCTTCCTTCCTTCCTTCCTTACTCCCTTCCATCCTTCCTTCCTTCCTCCCTTCCTTCCCTCCTTTCTTCCTTCCTTCTTTACTTCCTTCCTTCTTCCCTTCCTTCCCTCCTTCCTTCCTTCCTTCCTTCCTTCCTTCCTTCCTTCCTTCCTCCCTCCCTCCCTCCCTCCCTCCCTCCCTCCCTCCCTCCCTCCCTCCCTCCCTCCCTCCCTCCCTCCCTCCCTTCCTTCCTTCCTTCCTTCCTTCCTTCCTTCCTTCCTTCCTTCCTTCCTTCCTTCCTTCCTTCCTTCCTTCCTTCCTTCCTTCCTTCCTTCCTTCCTTCCTTCCTTCCTTCCTTCCTTCCTTCCTTCCTTCCTTCCTTCCTTCCTTCCATAAATCAGTTTTACACAAAAACATCATCAACAGGAATTTATCGTTTTTACCGTGAGATACAAATTCTTACCGTGGGGAATTTTTTTGACGGTTTATCGTGAACGGTAAAATATCGCCCATTCCTACCGTCTTCTTGATCTTACACAACACTTTCCTCAACAACGTGGAGTTGTAGAGTTTCCTATTTAACGGCCTTTTAGAACGTAGGGAGCGTCTGATGAGAAATGTCACTGAGCCGCATAGTGAGGAGCGGAGGAGTGTTGTCCTTTGTGTCTTGGGCCTCGCCCATAATAGGGAATAAGGCCGGCTCGCTGCTCTCCCTGTGGCCTCGCTTCCCTTTAAATCACTGTCTTGTGAGAACATCCGCCGAACACTGAGTCACGTTAGAAACGCTCTGTCGCCTCCCGGGGTAAAGAGTTCATTCTGGAGGCTGCTGGAATCAGTGAGCAGAAAGGAGATGGACTAACACTAGATTTAGCTTGTTTCTGTGTCTTACATGTAGGACGGGAATCTCCTAATAAATCTCTCCATTTATTAGTCCATGCGGCCTGGCCCAGATACACGCAGGGCTGGCCCAAACCTCCATGGGGCCCCAAGCAAAATTTGATTTTGGGACCCTCTATTACTGCCAATAACACTGATTATTGATCATTCACACCCACTATAAACTTATTTCATGTTCTTCCCTGTCATTACAAATACACTTGTAAACTAGATGTAAGAACTTTTTGTTTTAGTTAGATTGTAATCCACAGGGATTAAGACCATGGAAGCAGACGACAGATTAAAAATAAAAAAAATAGTATTTTAGAGGAGGAAGATTTATTTAAAGAAAAAAGTCGAAATATCGAGAAAAAAGTCGAAATGTCGAGAATAATGTTGAAGTACAATTATGAGAAAAAAGTCAAAATTTCGTGAATAAAGTTGGATTGTTGAGAAAAAAGTCAAAGTTTCGACTTTATTCCCGAAATTTCGACTTTATTCTCGAAATTGTATTTCAACATTAATCTCGACATTTCGACTTTTCTCGACATTTCGACTTTTTTCTCGAAGTGCACAATAAAAAAAATCTTCCCCTCTCAAATATTTTTTCTCCTGCATGGCCCTGATATTCTTCCTTAGACAACAGATTAACAAACTTGCAGAAAAATCTTTCAATTCATATTTTTTAAGTCAGCAACTGCCCCTACTGGACACACAGAGAAGCAACAGGTCAAAGGTCAAAGGTCACAGTTGCAGCAGTGTTGTTTCCATCATCCCATTGTCAGCCTGGCAGGTTTTTACCATCTATGGTTTTTAATCTGAAATGGGAGCAAATTCAGCTACAAGAGCGGCCTGGGTTTGATTTACTCTTAATATTTAAAGTGGTATAGTACTAAGAATAGAATAAAAATGTTGAGAAAAAAGTTGAAATATTGAGAAAAAAGTCAAAATGTCGAGATTAATGTTGAAGTACAATCTCGAGAAAAAAGTTGAAATGTTGAGAAAAAGGTCAAAATTAAAAAGGAAAGGAAAATGGAAGAAAAAAAGAGAAAAAAGAAGAGAAAAAAGGAAAAAAAAAAGTCAAACATTTTTGAAAAAGCTCCTTTCACACGGGTCTTGCAGTGTGACACGGACTGGGGACGGCCCCCCCTTAGTCAATGGTCATGTTGGGGGTAAAGGACTTAAAGGATGCAGCAAATACGATGTCCACGGCCCCAGAAAGCGGGATGTTCCCGACTTTCAAGCTAATTTTTAAACTTAAAGGATGTGAAAATCTGTTACAACAGAAATGTCCTTTCACTTTTGATAATAATGATAATAATAATTCACTTTATGCACTTTGTATCCGTCACAAGAGATGGAATGTGTGACAGAGTGAGTTTGTGACCTTTGCTTGTACAAGTGAATCCTCTGAGCTGCAGACACAGTATAAACCCCTGAGCAGTTTACTGTAAACAGGCCTGGAGCTCATCTCTGCAGCGTGTCTTCGACATGTCAACAAGACTTTACCAAAGACAATAAAAGCGCAAGCTGCACATAGGGAATTTAGACGGCTGCCGTGATGCTAAAAAGACGAGTCTTAAGTATCGGGACATATTAAAATATCCTCTTGTCCTCATCAGATCTTAAAATTAGATCTGATGAGCATGTTAACAAGCTCATCAGATCTTAACAAGCATGTTAAACCATGTCATTATTTATTTACAAAGGATTAGCCAGGAAATAAGCCCAGAAATCTTGAATTAGCCTTAGCAAGTGTCAATTTGACAACAGAGTGGTGATGTAACCAGTGTTGATGCTGCAGCTGAGGATGAATGGCCGCTTGAATCGGTTTTGTCATACAGTTTTTCTTCAGGAATTGAACAATAGACAATAAACTCACAGGCACATAGACAACTAACAGGCACCAGCAGTAGTTTCATTTAGTCTTCCACACAACCCACTCTCTCATTGACTTGTTTCCTTCTCTCTGAATACGTCACCTTCTTCGTTTCCCTTGATTGATGGCTGGCATAGCCAATAGATAGCCGCCATCACTTTAGCGACCCAACCTTTAGCACTTTCTTGACTGATTATGAGACAAATAATCTTAAAGATAATATATTTTCTTTTGTTTTTAAGTGTGCAAATGGACATCCACTGCCAATCCAGGAACACACGGGGGCACACGTCAAGCACTGGAAATCTGCAACAAAAATCACAAACAAAACACAAAACCGACACGGAGCCGACCAAAACACGAACAGCAATCGACCCAAATCTCGAGATCTGATCACAGTCTGAGCTAAGCTACCACTAACTAACCCCAAAAACTACAGAGCAAGCATGCAGGTGAACAAGCCAGTGTGTATGTCTATGTGTGTGTGTGTGCGTGTATGTATATGATCATGCGTGTGTGTATGTGTGTGTGTGTGTGTATGTGTGTGTATGTGTGTGTATACGTGTGTGTGTAAATGTCTTTGTGGCTATGTGTGTGTGTGTGTGTGTGTGTATATGTTTGTGTGGCTGTGTATGTGTGTGTGTGTGTGTGTGTGTGTGTGTGTGTGTGTGTGTGTGTGTGTGTGTGTGTGTGTCTAAATGTGTCTGTGTGTGTGTATGCATATGTGTGGCTATGTGTGTGTATGTGTGCATGTATGAATATGTATATATGTGTATGTGTGCGTGAGTGAGTATATGTCTATGTGGCTATGTGTATGTATGTGTGTGTGTGTGTGCAACCCCGCCACCCGCGAGACCAGGGGCCGACAAGGAAGAACCCGGAACCCAGGCCACCAGCAACCCCACAGAGGGGAGAAGAGGGCGGGAGGCAACCCACCGCCAGCGAGCCCCCCCCCCCGGCGGTGGCCGAGGGGGCCCGGGCGGGGCCCCCACGAAACGGGAAGAAGCAGCCAGGGATCCCGCGGCGGCGGACCACGACCCAGGAAATCCGGGCCGGACACGCGGCCAGGAGGCCCTCACCCTCCAGGCCAACGACCCCCACCCGGCAGGGGGCCAGCCTGCCCGGAGAGACAGAGCCGCCCCGGCCGCCGACGCGGGCAGGAGCACCCGCCCCCACGAAAGTGGCCCTCCAAGACCAGAGGGGCGCCCCGCCGCGGAGGCCGCGGGGGGGACCAGAGACGGGCCCGGAGAGAGGGAACCCCCCAACAGGTGATGCTAGTGATTACTAAATACTCATATTCTGTCTTTTGTTCTGAACGCCATCCACAGTTCGCATCTAGATCCCGACCCAGCAGCGCTTTGGGTCTGTACATTCTGGCGTGGCTATACTCCTCGTCCTCAGCCTTGAGTTATATCACCGCTTCCTCCAGATGTGTTTATGCTCCCGCTGCCGTTCAGGTGCTTTGAGTGAAAGTTTCCACCAGAGGCAAGTCAAACAGTTTGACTAAAGTTCAGTGGTTCATGAGTACATCGCTGCCGCTGGGACAAACTTTCCAAGGTAGCCGGGACGTTTACAGTAAATATTACTATCACTGGAGAGGGAAGAGAGAAATACCAGAGAAGATATAAACAAGAGCCGCTTGATGCAATCTAATAACACTTGCTTCTCTCCATACATGTCCATACGCTTCCACCCGTGCAAGGCTGCATATTCATGTGGCTGCAGCTTGAGCTCTGCTGCGAGGCTGTTGACTCAGTGACATATGAGTGCTATGATATCAGTGAGTCATTCCTCCTCCTCCCTCCGCCTCTCGCACTCCTCCCTATCCTTCTCCCTTTCTTCTCCTATCATCTCCTCGGGGCTGTATAAATCGCCCGCATCAATGGAGCCGGGGACGCTGCGCTAACATGGCCGGCGGGTGAGGATGCACGCCCAGACGCTTCTGCACGCAAACTTCTGTCCAGGATCTGCCAATCTAATCTTTAGAAAACTGAGATTAGCCTCAGGGATGAAAAAAAAGGAAGCTCTTTATGTACCGGTGATGGATGATTATTAATTATAGCTGGAGCTTTAATGAACTTTGCCTGCTCATTCCTGAACGGTGAGAACATCCTGCCAGACTCCACTCAAAAATCTAACAGTTTAATGTTATCTTTGGTGGCTGTTAATCACAACGACACACACGCTGGATCTGACACACATTTACCGGTACTTTTAATTAACTATTAGAACATGGTTTTTAAAAGGTACTGAGATCCATCTTTTTCTGCCTCATGATTCAGTATTAAACACACAAATAGATAGATCCAGCTTGTTAAAACCAACTCTGCCAAAAACTGCAGTTCACTGACTGACCAGTAGGGACTGGCTCCAGAAGAGATTCGATCTCTATTTCCATGACTGTAACAAGTAGGGCTGGGGATCGATTCAAATGTCAAGAATCGATTCGATTCCGATTCTTAAGAATCAGAATCAATTATCAAGATTTGATTCGATTCGATTCCAATATCAATTTGGGTTAGTGTTATTAAGACAGTTTTTTCAGCTGTTGCATGAAGGATATGACTGTAGTTCTGCAACATACTAATACTGGTATTGTATTGAGATTCAACAGCAAATATTGGCAGCTAATGATGCTGTAAGGACCAATCACCTCCCAGAATGCTGATAGAACTGCTTTCAGAAACATCGTGGGGCAGAATTACCAAACAGATCCAGGGAGGAAACAGAGACGGATGAAATCGGTTTTATTTTTTTCCACATTCCGTTTTTTTTTTTCATTTTTGGTCCATTTTTAATTTTTGAGAATTTGGTTTTTAGCATTTTATGCAAATGTAACCCCAAGACAGTATATAAAGTAATGAAATATAGACAATTTATGCAATTATAACCTAACACTTTAATGTTTTCATACCTTTAAACATATTTAAAGGCAAAAACATGACACTAGTTATTCTTGTGTCCAACAATAAATTAATTTTTTTGGGCATTAACAAAAAAATACCGAAAGTTGTTATGATGTGAATGTACATAATCACTCGCTTGCTCGTTGTTGCGTTGTATCTTCAGATCTCACCAGAATAAAGGCTCATTTATGGTTCCGCGTTACACCAACGCAGAGCCTACGGCGTAGGTTATGCGTCAATTTAACGCGGAACCATAAATCGCCGGCGGCTCTTCTCATCTCCGAAAACATCGGAGCAAATTTCTTAAAAGGCGTTATTTGGTTAAACTGAGCCCAGGTTGGGGATCTTAACGGTTACTTTTACGGCAGAAAAAATATTATTCGGGTATTCGCTTACGTACCCGAACGTAAACCACGCAGTGACGTAGCAAGTGGTGTCCCAATCCCTAGGGAAGATTACAAAGCCATACCGCTGTGGCTTCATTTTTAGGGCTAGTGGTAGAAAGTAGGGGGTGTATTGGGATTGGGCCTAAAGGCCGTTTACAGGTCTCAAGTCAAGGGTGCGTGTGACTCAATCGTGACGGGAGTCCACATCTGCCCAGAAGTCCAGAACCCACGATGACAGCAGGGATGTAAAGGACATGAGCAGGACTTCTTGTCATCATAGAAGCTCGACTTGCGGCAGTTTGATAAATGACACCCCAGTTTTGTGTTGTTGGAAAGTTTGGACCCAACACTGAACACAAAGATCCGACCTGGTTCCTCGTCCTCACCACGAGCTCCGAAAACGCTGGATCCCATTTGACATCGTATGTATTTTTTTCCCCACACTGTTCCACCGTGGTGAATTCAAGTTTTTCCATCTCCAGTCCCAAGTGTGTAATCGAAGCGTTCTTTCAGAAGATGTGGCCGACACGGCTCAGTATTTTTCTTCCCGTAAGCAAATAGTTCTGACTGGAGCGCTTTGCCTTGAGCTCGTCTGCTTCTCCCGGAGAACTCCGACTGAACAAAAGGAATGACGTTTTTACAGCTGGATGTGTTGTTTTTTTTTCTTCTTTTCTTTTCCCTTCCCGGCAAATGTCAGTGAAACACTTGTTGGTTATTATCTGCAGCTGAAGATTCACACACACATTTGGACCTGGAGTGCCAGTGTCTGATGTGTATGATGATGTGTATGGTGATGGTGTACCATGCAACGGTTTCCTGGACGCCAAACAAGACGCTGTGCATCGGGCGGTAACGGCACGGAAAACGATAGCTCAGTATTAGTTTCTCGTAGCATGAGAACCGTTTCCAGCTGTTTCTTTTTAACGGTTTGTTTGTAGCCAACAAGCTGAGACTGACATAACCTCCGATGACATCATCTGGGATTTAACAAAACTCCTCCAGAGCCCCAGATGAGATTAGACCACAGTTTTCACAGGCTGAGTAATACTCACCAGGAAGAGTACACCACGTTCACATGCTCTCGTCCTTTCTGGAAAATTCTGAATGTTTTAGTCTCAAATAAACCCTGCCTCACCTCGCCACTTAGCATAGCCACCATGGACTGTAGACAGAGTTGTTTTGGTAGCAGTATCTGAAGAAAACTGCCAGGGCTGGAACGTGAACTGCTGGAGCTCCCATTGGGTCATTTATCTCGAGTCTCAGACTGCAGCCGCCAGAAGGGTTTGTCCGCTGTGCAAAGGCATTTGGCTGGTCGGCTGCTTTCAGAAGCGCTGGCTGGTACTGTAGGCTTTGGCCTTTTAATGGCAACGTTAACAGGCCAAAGCCTGGCAGCTGAGACCCGGAGAACCAACTTACAGGTCAGCCTAGAGCTGGTAAGGGCAGTCTGTTAGGGCCAATCCCAATACACCCCCTACTTTCTACCACTAGCCCTAAAAATAGGTAGGGTCCTTGTAATCTTCCCTAGGGATTGGGACACCACTTGCTCCGTCACTGCGTGGTTTACGTTCGGGTACGTTAGCGACTGCGTAGTTACGTTTGCACATACGTCACACCATATCAGGAAGCCCAGAGCTAAAAGCTGTTTTAATTTCAGCTGTAGCGCTGTTAATATGCCACTTTATTAAGTTTTAATATTTTTTCCAGGCGTAAAAGTAAACGTTAAGATCGCCAACCTGGGCTCAGTTTATCCAAATAACGCCTGTTAAGAAATTTGCTCCGATGTTTTCGGAGATGAGAAGAGCCGCCGGCGATTTATGGTTCTGCACCATACGCAGCGCGTCGCCGCGTAACCTACGCCGTAGGCTCTGCGTCGATTTAACGCGGAACCATAAATCAGCCTTTATTCTGGCGAGATCTGAAGATACAACGCAACAAATCTTGCGGTAAAAACGATAAATTCCCGTTGATGACATTTTTGTGTAAAGCTGATTTATAGTTCTGCGTTAAATCGACACACAACGTACGTGAAGGAAGGAAGGAAGGAAGGAAGGAAGGAAGGAAGGAAGGAAGGAAGGAAGGAAGGAAATGAGCCAGAAAGAAAGAAAGAAAGAAAGAAAGAAAGAAAGAAAGAAAGAAAGAAAGAAAGAAAGAAAGAAAGAAAGAAAGAAAGAAAGAAAGAAAGAAAGAAAGAAAGAAAGAAAGAAAGAAAGAAAGAAAGAAAGAAAGAAAGAAAGAAAGAAATATTTGAGCCTGAAAGAAAGAAAAGATATGAGCAAGAACGAGCAAGCGAGTGATTATGTACATTCACTGAGTGAATATTATGAAAGTAAAATATATATTTCTCGCTAGAAATGTAATCAAAACGCATTTTTATGCAGAAACTAACTCATAATATTGATTTTATTCAATAAAAATTAGAAATGTTTTTTTGTTTGATTCAGTCTGCAAATGATGACGTAAAGCATTCTGGGAAATTTTTCTGGCCTTCGGTCGGCGAGTCAGAATCTGAAATCCCTCGCTGTGAAGGACTAGATTCCTACACACTAGCCCTCGTTATGGTCACTAGCCCTAGATGCAAAGAGGAATTGGGACACCACTACCCTGACCTAAAAAAAGCATTTGACACAATAGATCATAAAATACTATTAAAAAAATTATATCGATATGGAATCAGGGGTATTGCCCTCTCTTGGCTGGAAAGCTATCTAAATAAAAGAATGCAATTTGTTAGCCTAAACGGAGTCGAGTCAGAACCCTTAGAAATAACTTTTGGAGTTCCTCAAGGCTCTGTACTAGGGCCAAAATTATTTATCCTATATATAAACGATATATGTAAAGCCCTACGAAAAATGCAGTGTGTCTTATTTGCAGACCACACAAGCCTCAACATAAGGACCTCAATATAATGAATGAATGGTTTAAAATAAATAAGTTATCTTTAAATATCAGTAAAACCAAATTCATTGTTTTTGGCAACAAAATGATAAATGTTCCAATAAACCTAATTATTAATAACATAAAACTAGAACAAACAAACACTACTAAATTTTTAGGAATAACTATTGATGAAAAACTCATATGGAAGCCATATATTAATACCTTAAAAAGAAAATTATCTAAAACAATAGCTATATTATATAAAATGAAAGGTATTATAAATAAAAGATCATTACAAGTACTATACAGATCCCTACTACTCCCATACCTGACTTATTGTGTGGAAGTGTGGGGGAATACGTACAAATCAATAATTCATCCCATTTATATTTTACAAAAAAAAGCAATTAGAATTGTAAACTTGGCTGATTATCTTGCACCAACAAACCCACTTTTCATTCATAACAATACACTTAAATTCCAAGACATAGTTAATCTGAACATCACTGTTATAATATACAAGGCTTACAACAATTTACTTCCGGGCTGCATGCAGGAACTGTTCAAGCCAAGAGTGGGCAAACACGACCTCAGGGGAACTGCAATGTTTGACACAACAACAGTCAGAACAAATGCAAAGGGAAGATGTATATCTGTTTTAGGAGTAAAACTGTGGAACTCATTAGAAAATGACCTTAAACTAGCAAATTTAATAAAAGCATACAAGATATTATTCAAAGCAAAGGTAATGGACACATATATAGAAACACAATAAACAAACAATGAAGAATGCACACATGCACGAGATAAAATGACAACTTAAATTTGTTTTGCCGGTTTCCTTAGCATCTTTTCACTTTCTGTTTTCAGAGCTATCATTATTATTATTATCATATTATTGCTATTATTATTATTATTATTACTATTACTATTATTATTATCATCACCATCATTATTATTATTGTTATTATTATTATTATTATTATTATTACTATTATTATTATTATTATTATTACTATTATTATTATCATCACCATCATTATTATTATTGTTATTATTATTATTATTATTATTATTATTATTATTATTACTATTATTATTCTGTGTAGACTTATGATACTTCATTTGTTTTTTTGTATATTTTATTCTGTTAAAAGGTGGGCAAAATAAGCTTTATGCTTCAAGCCCAGACCTTTTCGGTCAAATCACAATGTTGACCAGGGAAAAACCTGTGTTATCTTGTTTGTTGATTTTTAATTTTTGTTTGTGATTGACCGAAATAAATATTTACTACTTACTACTACCCTCACGGGAATGCACAAAATTTAGGGGTAGGACTGAAAAGTAGGACTGGGGGGGATTGGGACTGGGCCTAAAGCAGTGGTGGAGAAAAGTGCAGTTCCTTGACTGACCACTAGGGGGAAACGACTCAAAAGTGAGTCATTCTCCATTGAACTAATGTTAAAATGTCCAACTTTGCAGGTATCTTTGCATACATTTGAAAGCAGAGCTAATTGTGTCTTGCTCATCAGCGTGTACCTTTTACAACAGTACCCTCATGGGAACGCGCAAAATTTAGGGGTAGGGCTGAAAAGTAGGACTAGGGGGGGTTTGGGACTGGCCCTTAGTCTTTCGGTTTTCCAATTATGAGCTCTTATCTGTGCGAGTGCAAATCCGGCTGCGGCCACCTCGGCCAACAACAGAGCCTCCGACTGCAACGTCTGTGGCTACCCAAGCTAAGAACTCACCACAGCTAAGATTAGCATTCCCCTGTGATATTATTACCAGCCTGAGTGACAAAATAAACTTCCTCACAACTCCAAAATGTTGACACTTGAACATGAAATAAGCGGGATATAATGATCCCGTTGAGCCACTTAGATGCAATGACTGAATGACAAATGAGCCGTTAGCATCCCTGCAAGATGACAATAGCAATCAGACATAAAACACATGCAGTTCTCATCAATACATGATGTCAAGGGTCCTGTCCTTGTCTGTTTTCAATAAAGGGAGAGATCGTTTTTCATTTAACTGAAGGGAAGTGATTCATGCTCATCGCTGTTGTCAGGTTCACAGACGACCTCGGAGTCGGTGAGGCAGCACATCCTTCACAACAGATGCCATGAAGCTTCCCATACAATAACTCGATAGTCGTGGGTGGGTGTGCTGTGAAGAGCTGGGATCATAGTCAGGAGTCTAATCTAATGTTTCACAGGATCCATCTGTGGCCAAGTGCTCTGATAAAGACACCAACTCTGGTCCCAGTCCTCCGGGAGGCAATGGCTTTCTCTGAACATCGTTTTTTTTTTCAAAAACTGGAACTTGCAAATCCAAGGACGACACAGTTCATGGTCATGTTTCCATTACCACTAAAAGCTGTAATTGAAAGACCTAGAGTTGAAAAGACAAACTGTCAAATATCTCACAAACCTTATTTGCTTTCATGAGATTTTTTAGAAAGTATCTATGGTCCCATTTCAATTAACCCTTGTACTGTCTTTGGGTCAAAATGACCTAATTCTCCCGTCCTTCTTTCCTCCTGCTCTCTTTTTCCCTTCCTTCCTTTTTCCCTCCCTTCCTTCCTTCCTTCCTTCCTTCCTTCCTTCCTTCCTTCCTTCCTTCCTTCCTTCCTTCCTTCCTTCCTTCCTTCCTTCCTTCCTTCCTTCCTTCCTTCCTTCCTTCCTTCCTTCCTTCCTTCTTTTCTCCCCACGTTCTTTCCTTGTTTTCTCCTTTCCTTCCTTCTTTCCTCCCTTCTTTCCATTTCTTTTTTCTCTTCCTTCCTCCCTTCCTTTTCCTTCCTTCCTTTTTCCTTTCTCCTTTCCTTCCTTCCTTCTTTCCTCCCTTCTTTCCATCTTCTTTTTTCTCTTCCTTCCTTCTTTCCTCCCTTCCTTTTCCTTCCTTCCTTTTTCCTTTCCTTCCTTCTTTTCTCCCTTCCTTCCTTCTTTCCTTCCTTCCTTCTTTTATTATTTCCTCCCTTCTTTTCTTTCTTCCTTCCTTCTTTTCTTCCTTTTCTCCCTTCATACCTTCCTTCCTTCCTCCCTTCCTTCTTTACTCCCTTCCTTTATTTCTCTTCTCCCTTCCTTCCTTCCTTCCTTCCTTCCTTCCTTCCTTCCTTCCTTCCTTCCTTCCTTCCTTCCTTCCTTCCTTCCTTCCTTCCTTCCTTCCTTCCTTCCTTCCTTCCTTCCTTCCTTCCTTCCTTCCTTCCTTCCTTCCTCCTTCCTCCTTCCTTGACCTGAAGACAGCACAAGAGTTAAAAGTGTCACGGATACACTTTATTTTCGCATTTCACCATCTGCCATCACTGGATGTGTCGTTGTTGGTCAATCTAAGGCCATAAAAATCTAGTTTTCAACTGTTTTTGGCCTCTTTATATGACGTAGTTGTGTCACACCACTACATAATCATTGTGCATTACTCCATCACATAAAGACTGCCGAATGGTCATCTGCTGCCTTCTGACTACTTTCTTAACAGTGGTAGCGGCAATCGCAACAAATTGTCCAAAACTGAAGACATTTCTTTTGATCTTCTTCTTTGTTTCAAAGACAAATATCGCTCTTAGAAAAGAAAAACACTGATTGATGCAACGTAACCTTCTAAATTCACATGACCGAGCAAATTCTGAATATATTTCCTTGCAGACTGTTGGGTCTCATTTAATTTATTTCTTTATTAAGATTAACGCATTGTTGCGACATGTAAACAAGAACATTTTTTCACTTGTTTGGAAGTTAATTTTGTCACTCGGGCTGGCTCAGAAATCCACCTCAAGTGTAAGATGATGATTTAATCCGGTAGAGATTCATCAGGGCGGGTTGTTGGAGACACAGAGACGGGAACCGAACATCCCAGGAATACACTCGAGGGTCGATGGCAAAAAGAGGTAATTCCCAAAATGTTGGCACTTCCTGACACTGAGAGAAAGATCACGGTTCAAGTCATAAAATTAAAACCACAAGGACTTGGGACTAAGACAAAGATGACGATGCTGTCCGATAACACCAACCCATCTGTTATTGATACCCGGCTATTCAGGGTCAGGATGATCAGGTCCAACACCTTACAGTACTTTATCCTTTCAGTTCGAGGCAGGTTTGTTATTTTCTACTTAGATTGTGGTGATTTAAGGAAACATGACCTCCGTCTCCAACACTTTCCTTTTGTGTCTAAATACACAAGTAACGATGCCGGTCTGTGGCAGCAGAGACCGTAAACCATAAACTGGCCCCACACTAGGGATGGGCGGTATGGACTAAAAAATGTATCACGATAATTTCTGGCATTTATCCCGATAACGATAAAAATGACGATTAAAAAATACCAATTCAACTCCACCTTTGTAACTATAAATCTATCACCACATTCAGTCTTTGGAGCCAAAACACTGCTCTAAAAGATACTAAATACTACTAAACTACACCAATTAAATTGAATGAATAAAATCCAATTCAATTAGTACACCTGTACTGCAAAACTGTAATGACTCAAATGAAACAAGTTTGAAATGTAAGAACAGATTCAACATTTATTCAAACTGTATGGCTTAAACAGTGGGATAACAGTGCAAACAGCTAAAGTACCATTGTCCTTCAAGTTTTCTTAGCTTATAAAATCAAAAAGTAGAAAAAAATACAACCTGATAAATAAAGAAACAGGACAAATAAATAAAAGTTCACTGAAAATAAGCCTTGTTTAACAACAAGCTCCTCGTTCTCAGATCCGCCGTCCGCCATGTTTGTTACACAAAAACGTCATCAACGGGAATTTATTGTTTTTACCACGAGATGACAAATTCTTACCGTGGGGAATTTTTTTGACGGAATAACATGAACGGTAAAATATTCCCATTCCTACCCCACACCTTTGACGGTCAGTCCAGGTCGCTGATTGGTCAAATAAAACTGGCCTAAAACACCTCGACACATTCAGTCAAGCTGTGAATCCTACAATAATACACTTGTGGGTCGTCTTTGTGGGCTTTTTGGGCTAGGCCGGTCCTTAAACTCATTTTACACCCACCAAAAAACCTCTCTCAAGACACTGCGCCAAGATTAACCTCCTTCCAGTCGTGGCTGAAATGCAATGAAACGCTTTCCTTAGTGCATGTTTAAATTTAGAGCTGTGCCTGTTCATATTTTGGGGAGGGGGTTAAAAACAGGTGTTTAAGTTCCTTTGTGTATACTGGAAAATGCTAAACGTGCTAACCAGAATCAGTCAAGAGTCAACAAAGTAAATCTGGAGCCTTAGGACCCCTGGGGGCCCTGGGGACCAGGTCTAGGATTACTTGGATTACTTGGTCTGATCCCGAGACCAGAATTTGGGGTTAATCTCCATTGTATCTTAAAGAGCTCATAGACTTCAGCCTTTTCTTGCAGAACCAACTCTCCTAAGGAGTTTTTCGTTTAGTTTCAATTCCACTTGAAGGAATACTTGATTTTTCTTAGAAAAAGTAAAATCTCGCTTTCATTATCCCTTTTATAAACGTTGAACTCCCCTCTGCTCATCTCTTGCCACAACATGGCACACAACATGACTGTTGTGTGCTGCTGACGTTGTGTGGCTATGTGTGTGTGTGCATATTTGTGTATGTGTGTGTGTATATGTATATGACTAAGGCCCAGGCAATCCCCGGCCACCCGATCCGGGCCGGACACGTGGCCAGGAGGCCCTCACCCTCCACGACCCCCACCCGGCGAGGGGCCAGCCTGCCCGGAGAGACAGAGCCGCCCCGGCCGCTGACGCGGGCAGGTGCACCCGCCCCCACGAAAGTGGCCCTCCAAGACCAGAGGGTCGCCCCGCGCGGAGGCAGCGGGGGGGACTGGAGAAGGGCTCGGAGAGAGGGAACCCCCCAATAGGGCGACACCCGTGGGCCCGACAACGGTGGGCCCCAGACCCAGGCATCCCATTCATTCATCTATCCGATATCTATAATAATAATAATAATAATAATAATAATATAATATACTAAACACAATAATAATAATAATAATAATAATAATAATAATAATAATAATAATAATAATAATAATAATAGTAATAACCATCTTTGTATAGCATAATATTAATAAATTATTACATTTTGTTGTCCTGCCAATGGAGGCCCAAATCCTCCATGGCAGGACCCTTCCATACCGCATTCTCACCGACAAAGACGCACATTCACGCACCGTTTCCCCCTCCCCGGGGGGGTCCAGCCCCGCCAGAAGGCACCCCAGGCTGCGCAGCGAGCCCCGCCAGGCCCGGACATTGCGACCCACCTATCTCAGGCCGGTGAGGGAATGCGGGTGATGTGGGCCCCCCTCCCGACCCTGCGTATGAATCGTGTAGAGGGGGAAGGAGGGGGAGCAGAGGCCGAAGCCAGGAGGCAGGACCAGCGGAGCTGGCCCTGGAAGGACGCCCACGCTCCCCCACCGGCCATCCACGGTCCAGCATCCCCCTATTCATGCTGACAACATAAGACATAGACACCTGAGAATGGTTCCACCCCGCCGCCTCGCCCGCCCGTGCACCCCCCGGGGCCACCCCGGCGGACACCCCAAAGGTCACGGAGTCCGCACAGACGCAGGGGCACGCGGCCCCCACCCAGCGATGGAGGACCAAAGCAGCAATGCCCCCCCAGCGCAGACAGCCACCCCCCACCCAGGCAGGGCCGGGCCCTTCGAGCGGTACCTCCGCCATGCCAACAGCCCAGCCCCCCCCCAGGAAAACCGGGGACGCCCTAGCCAAGCCCCCCGCCCGAGCCCCCCCCCCCACTGCCATGAGGTAACCCCCCCACAGGCCCCCACCGGTCAGGGCCCCACCCACCGCCCCCCAGGGGCCACCAGAGGCCCGCGCCCCAGCCGCCCCAAGCCGACCCCCAACCCCAAGGGCTACGAGATCACCACCCCCCCACCCCCACTAGGTAATGAAGCCAATAATCGGGGACCAGAGAGAGTGCAAGTCAGCCGATTGTTGTTCAGTGGAGGACGACATTATCTCACTACTAATATGATCTGATAAAAGATTCCTAAAGTGATGAATACATAAATTGGACTTTTGTTTCCAATTCACTAAAATGGTTTTCTTTGCGATACATAAGGCAGTGAGAACCAGGTGTAACCAGTTAGGTTCCATTTGAATATCTCCCAGGTGTCCTAATATACATATCGTCGGGCACACTGGAATTCTGTAGTTGATCTATGTGGATAAATCCTCACAAATCTCCGTCCAGAACCTCTGTACCGGTGTACAAAACCATAAAGCATGCATATAATTATAGGTATTGGTTGCCTCCCCGATGGCATGATAGGTCGTCAATCTAGTGCAAAAGACAAATCATTTCATCGGCCGACGCAGAAAGTGTCACACCTCCAGAAGCTCGTCTGTGTCTGAGCAGCTGAACGGTGACGGGCTCCCGCTTGGGCGAAGCCATCTACAGTTTCGCCCACTTTGACCTTCACCCCCATCCCCACCTGCCGCCCCGCTGAGCCCAGAGATGGAGGGAGGAAGGGGGGGGTTGGTTAATGGGTGAAGTGAAGTGGTAAAAGTGATTACAGGATGTGCAGTAGAGCATCTGACGTGCTGAGCAAATGAAGAACAGCCCAAAAATACAAAGCGGGAGTTAATAGGGCCGTGGGACACCGGTCACAGCACCTGAGTCCCCGTCCTCCAGGCGTTTCCATGGGAACAGCGGTACTTAGCATCCCGCCCCCCTGTTTCCGATGCTAAAGTTTCTTGAGTGCAGCGGCAGCCGCGGGAAGGAGGATGGATGAATAAGTAAGTAAAGACTTTCCCTTCTGCTCCCTCGTCACATTGGGCAGAAACAGACCGTCCATATGGGATAATCCAGGGGGCGGAGCCTGCAGCGGCGACGTGGCAGCGTGAGAGCGGCATCGACGCTAGAGTAAGCAGAGATGGCACTCGTGGCTCCTGCGTGACCCTGGCGAGTAACGGCAGCGTGGAACGGGACCGTGGGGGGGCAGAAATACAAACATCAAAGCGAGCTTGAAGCTGAACATGTGTCGCCCAGGCCAGAGGTGCAGATGATGAAAGGGGAGTTTTAGATTGACGGGAACGAGCAGGAAAAGTGAAACCGAGAGGGCCGAATTTATCCACTTCAGGGTAATTCCAACCCCCGCTCCTTCTCCCCCCCCCGGGCCGCCGTGTCTCTTTCTCTTCCTCTTTCTGCCTCCGTCCTGCTCTCTCCTCCTCTCGTTGGGGCACCGGGGCTTTTGATCAGCAGTTGAAGCTATAAACATTACCAGCTGGCCCGGCGCTCCACACGAGGAGGTCAGCCGAGTCGGGGGGGCGATGGGCGCAGGGGGCATTTTCAAGAGCAGTAACTCTACTCTCGGCGACTGCCGGCATCTACAGCAGACATCTGGGAGAACTTCTCCATTTCAACGACACTCTGATTCAGCTAAAAACAAACCTCCGCCTCCACACACACACATGAACGCACACACACATGCAAATGCACACACACACATGAACGCACACACACACAGCCACGCTAGAATGGATGACAGTGTCGTCTTCCTCCCGCCGCGACACCTACGGCTCTCTTTCATCCCCGCCACAGGTAGCAAGCTGAGTGGGCGGGGCCACAAACCAGACGGATGTGATTTGCTATTTGCAGACAAGGAGGGATGGGAATCGAAAACCGTTTCTTGTTCAGAACCGGTTCCCATTGTTTCAATTCCTTCGAATTTTTTGCAAAACTTCAACTGCAACTGCAACTGCAAACGATTCCCTTTTCGATTCCAGTGACGAATGACGTCATCACAGCAAGCAGTCAACAGTAAACACGGCGCCAAAGTGATACAAACGCTCGAAAGTCTGGTTACATTTCAGTAAAAAAGAAAAAAGACAACAACAGGGCAACTTGCAATACTTGCCAAGTAGAGATGGGCGGTATGGACTAAAAAATGTATCACGATAATTTCTGGCAATCATCCCGATAACGATAAAAATTATGATAAAAAAATACCAATTCAACTCCACCTTTGTAACTATAAATCTATCACCACATTCAGTCTTTGGAGCCCCCAAAACACTGCTCTAAAAGAATACTAAATGATACTAAACTACACCAATTATTACACCACTCTGGTGGAGACCTCAGGAGCACATGTTATATATAATAATATGTTATATATAATTAATTACTTGTATTGCCATCCTTTGCACTCACTGTTTTTTTGCAGACTCTGCATATAATAGATGAGGAGCTTGTCACTCTTTTCCAAACCAGTTCCAGATAACGGAGCTGGAGCCTCGTTTAACAACGAGCTCCTCGCTCTCAGATCCGCCTTCCGCCATGTTTGTTAAGGCTGATTTATGGTTCTGCGTTAAATCCACGCAGAGCCTACGCCGTAGGTTACGCGGCAATGCGCACCATACGTTGCGTGTCGCCGCGTATCCTACGCAGTAGGCTCTGCGTCGATTTAACGCAGAACCATAAATCAGCTTTACACAAAAACGTCATCAACAGGAATTTATCGTTTTTACTGCGAGATGACAAATTCTTACCATGGGGAATTTTTTTGACGGTATATTGTGAACGGTAAAATATCGCCCATTCCTTTTGCCAAGTTAATATTTTGTCAAAGGGAGAAAATACTACCAACATGCAAAAACATTTGCACACACAGCAGCAATAACAATCAATGAATGTTGTGTTTTCGATCTGCTCCGGACCAACGTCAGTAATTCTCAACCCAGCAGCACCAGCAGCAACGTTAGCATGTCCCTGGCTAATAATAAGCATGTAACTACTGTAATTAACTAACGCACACTGCCTATCATATTAGAGCCATTTGCCTCATTGTTGTCCTTTTTTCCAAATGAGAATCAATAAGGGAATCGAAAATGGAATTGGAATCTTATCAATTCCCATCCCTACAGACAAATGAATTCATCATTCCTGAATGAAACCTGCTGAATGCTCCCCGGTCGACCTCAGACGGACTAATCACGTTTGATTTAAGGTCTGAAACTTAGGTTTCTGGGCTGTGACTTTTCGCTGCAGTGATTCAGGAGTTTAGAGCCGGCTCTATATAACAGTATTTCAAGTCTCTCACCAAAAACTTTAGCATCTAAAAAGAGAAAAAAATGGAGAAAAAAGTGCTGACTGATCCACTTCCTTCCTCATACTTGTAAAAGCTGAATTTTCCCCAACGGTTCTGCAACGTTAACGTCACGTAAGCTTCGTCTGCCGCTCTGGTGTCGGTGCACGGCCTCGCTCTCGCGTTGATCTGGGCTTTTTTTGTTGTTTTTGTTTGTTTTTTTTAGCTTGCAGCTGTTGGGTCTGCAGGGTTGAGTTAGGCGAGCTGCAGGGGAGCAGATCTGGTCGGATCTGGTTGCCCTGCTGCTCGAGTTTCCTCGTGCACGTGCTCCGTTAGCGATTCCAGTGGACAAACAAACATCCACAGGAAGCCTTTAATCCCTCTCACTTCCAGTATCAAAGTACAGGAACATCAGCACACAAAATGCAAACTATTATTATCAAGTTATATTTATTTTTCTATACCATAAGACAGTGGTTCCCAACCTTTTTTCCTTGTTCCCCCTTACTTGTGTCTAAGACCAGCCGGGCGACCCGATTAGGGATAGGCGGTATGGACTAAAAAATGTATCACGATAATTTCTGGCATTTATCCCGATAACGATAAAAATGACGATAAAAAAAATACCAATTCAACTCCACCTTTGTAACTATAAATCTATCTCCACATTCAGTCTTTGGAGCCAAATCACTGCTGTAAAAGAATACTGAATGCTACTAAACGTCATCAATGGGAATTTTTCTTTCTTTCTTTCTGGCTCCTTCCTTCCTTCCTTCCTTCCATCCTTCCATCCTTCCTTCCTTCCTTCCTTCCTTCCTTCCTTCCTTCCTTCCTTCCTTCCTTCCTTCCTTCCTTCCTTCCTTCCTTCCTTCCTTCCTTCCTTCCTTCCTTCCTTCCTTCCTTCCTTCCTTCCTTCCTTCCTTCCTTCCTTCCTTCCTTCCTTCCTTCCTTCCTTCCCATACGTTGTGCGTGGATTTAACACAGAACCATAAATCAGTTTTACACAAAAACGTCATCAACGGGAATTTATGGTTTTTACCGCCAGATGACAAATTCTTATCGTGGGGTTAGGGTTAAAACATTAAAGTTATTCGTTACAAATCTTTAATTGAAAAAATGAATATTAATTATGTTTTTGTGATACGTTTCTCTTTGGTTTACCCTGTATACATATGACTTTGTCTTTCTCACCTTCATTTTGTGTCACCAATGTATAAAATACACACAGAAAATAATTGCAAGGACATAAAAATATTTCTGAAAAATGTCTCTTTTAATATGAGAGCAACATTTTTTTTACATTTTTCCTTTAACAACCTGTCAGAGTAGTAGTATGATTAAATGTTGAATAATGATATAATAATACGTTTTTAAGTTTTTATCCTGATAAATAACTTAGCATTTTAAAATGACCAAAATATGTTTCTAAGTGGGTTTATACAGACTTGAATTACTGTATTCCATTAGGTGTAGGGCTGGGTATCGATTCAAATGTCAAGAATCGATTCGATTCCGATTCTTAATATTCAGAATCGATTATCACCATTTGATTCGATCCGATTCGATATTGATTTGGCTTAGTGTTATTTAAATGTTTTTTGAGCTGTTGCCTGAATTATATGACTGTAAAATAACTAGTGAAATAATAATTTCACAATAATTATTGTGAAATAACTAAGAAATAAATAACTCAAACAGGCCTTTCAATATCCATTTAAAGTGCAAAAAAAGAAAGAAATTGCAACAGTTCATGCAGTAAACAAATCATTTTAGCTTATCTCATTTATTCTGTCACCACGCACACAATCGATCTTTAGACATAAGAATCGATTTTTATGAATTAATATGAGAATCGATTTAGAATCGGAAAATGTATTTATTTAACATGTGTAAATATAATTTTTACAACTGCATATCCTCAAAGTAGGGCTGGGCGATTTTGGACAAAAATAAAATCCCAATTTTTTTTCTCTGAAAACCCGATTTTCGATTTCGATTTTTTTGGTAAAACTACAAAAGACAATGGAATAAATTGTTTCAAATATTTTATCTTTATTTTTAAAGAAAAATAGCAAACAAATGTCCCTGTTGGGAATGAAGTGCAATTGAAAGATACTGTAAATCCTCCTTGAGTTTAGTAAAGTGACAACATTTACAATTTTCTTGACCAAACAAAGATGACTAGACGAGCTCTGTCTGTAATGCAGCCAGCTGCAAAAAAAGAAAATCGATTTTCCGATTTTCCTTTTTTTAACATCGTCTTGATTAATAAATCCGATTTAGATTTAAAATTGATTAATCACACAGCCCTACCTCAAAGCAGACAAAGTTTCCCCATGTTGGGAAACACTGTTCTATACCATAAAACATTGAATAACGCCCCCCCCCCCCCACTGATGCCCTCGCTGAGCCAGCGTCTGTGTGTGTTTCCTGTGTCTGTGCACTGAGAGGAAACATTATCACGCGTGGTGTTTGTGTGTCTGTTCAGGCGTGTGCAGTCCTAACTGCTGCCCACTGAATCACACATTGTAAAGAAGAAGAAGAAGAAGAAAAAGAGCCCAGGCGTGAGGCAGCAGAGTCTGTGACATCACTACTGGACATAGGAGCCCTGTTGTCCACATAATAGAACTATTGACAGCCGCCCGCCACCATCAGTGTCCGTGGTACACCCGAGTCTGGCAGTAAAGCATGTGCAGAAGCCGTCACCTGTTGCAGCTTAGCGTCTGGCCTGAATATGAAGCCTGTTGGCGTTTGGGAGGAGCCCCCGGATAGTTGGGGGTCCCGGGAGCACATGGAGCGACCGGTAGAGAGAGATCTCAGTCAAAGTGACTTATTTATACGCAGAGGTGGTAGTAACGAGTTACATTTACTCCGTTACATTTACTTGAGTAAGTTTTGGGAAATGTTGTACTTTTAGGAGTAGTTTTGAATCACTATACTTTTTACTTTTACTTGAGTAGATTTGTGAAGAAGAAACTGTTCCTCTTACTCCGCTACATTAGGCTACGTTGAGCTGTTACTTTTCTTTTATCCCTTTTATCCACGTACGTGTCAATCTCATGACATCACTGGGTGATTCTTTGGGAAAAATGTTTGTTTTTGCATGTTTTGTCACATTTACACAGACTCAAACACACACAGAGTTTCTATGAGTTCATGTTTGTTCTAGTTCTTCCTGGTTAAAAAAGAAAAGTACAAAGGCTTGAAATTTTGTGCTACTTGTGCTTAATTTATTTTTTTATTCTGTTATTATTTGATTATTTATTAAAGTACTTGAATTTACTTTAAGATTATTTTAATTTAAGCTATTTTTTTATTTTTTATTAATTTTAATTAATTTTATTATTTTATTGATTTAATTTGCCTGAAGATGATTATTTTGTACTTTTGTCTGTTTGAATGGTTGTGTTAAAAAAATAAATCAGACGTTACTCAACAGTTACTCAGTATTTGAGTAGTTTTTCACCAAGTTCTTTTTTACTTTTACTCAAGTAATTATTTGGATGACTACTTTTTACTTCTACTTGAGTCATATTATTCTGAAGTAACAGTACTTTTACTTGAGTACAATTTTTGGCTCCTCTACCCAGCTCTGCTTATATGAGATTGCAGTCAGAGATCATGATGATTATTTCAGGAAGAAACAACTACAGATTTAGGAATCTGACTGTGAACTTCCCCGAGCTCCTAAACTCCCTGACTGCATGTTACCTAGCAACAGTGCTGTTGCTGCAACCACTGAGCTTTACTGAGATATAGCTCCTTCCTGCAGAAGGTTCATGTTCATGAAGACATTTTGGTGATATTTGGTTGGTTTTTTTCCACTTAGGTTAGGCCTAGCAATCTATTTCCAGCAACTGTGCTTAACTAAGCTTACAGAAGCTTTGGTGGACCTGGTTAGTGGACGCAGAGAGAAGAGAACGGTTTATATACTGTACCCTCTCATCAGACTCTGGGTTTGATGGCAGATGAACAAGTTCCCAGTTTGACCTTGATGTGCATTTTTCTGGGAAGATGCTGCTTTCCATTTGTGAATAAGCTGTCTCACTTCAGAAACCACAATTTTTTACTTATAAAGTTCTTATTATTAATTTGTGTAACCTTTAACTATGTCAATTTTTTTCTTCTCTTTCATATTTTTATGCTTTTCTTTTGGAGTTCTGTGAAATTAATACATTGTAAAAACAGAACATTAGAAGGGGTAGGACTAGAAAAGTTTTTTGAAACTTCATCCTACACCCTTTCAAACAGGAAATATTTATTTACATATAGATTTGTCTTTTTAATTTGCTTTGTTTTGCTTATGGTTTTATATGTTTTTTTTTTTCGGTATATACATTTTATGTATTCTGATTATTTTGTTTTTGTTTTAACCTGTTTGAATAAATAATTAAATGAAATGAAAATGAAATATTTAACAATGAACTGAAAAAAATAGTATTGAGTTCATAAGTTTTTAACTTCTTCCTCCTCCTTTTTCCAGCATTTGCTATTATATTTATTAATTCTTGTCTACTTGTCAGTGGTTAACATTTCCCCCAGTTTGTTTCTGTTTTGCCCCGCCTGTGTCCCATCTGCCCTGATTGTCTGCACCCGTGTCTCATTATCCCCTGTGTATGTCTGGTCTTGTCATTCCCTTACTCCTTGTGATTCCGTACTGTGTTTTCCTGCATGTTTTTTCCTCCAGTTTTTTGATCCCTGTTTCTGTGTTAATGATCCTGCTAAGCAGCACTTTGGTTTTTGGTCCTTGCCTTTTTTTGTGTGGAATAAACCCTTTTTTGTTGAACTCCTGCCTCTCGCTCTCCTGCATCTGGGTCCTCACCACACCAGTCGTGACACTACTTTGTTTACGATGGTACATTTATTATTTAGTGATTATTATTGTTCTTTTTTATGTTAAATAAATATGTTGGTATATTGTTCTGCTGTTTTATTATATTTTTGTGCTTATGTTCGAAATAAAAGATATCAATGGAACTCCAGAACTTTTTGTTTTTTAGCGCTTTGCAGGTCGATGCACAGCAACAGTTGCTTCTCTAAGACCACTGCTTACGTCTTTTCCTCTTGGCATTGTGTTAAAAAGCTGCAGACCAGCAAAGTACAGAGATGTCTGCTTTTATATACAGGACTGTCTCAGAAAATTAGAATACTGTGATAAAGTCCTTTATTTTCTGTAATGCAAAAATGTCATACATTCTGGATTCATTACAAACCAACTGAAATATTGCAAGCCTTTTATTATTTTAATATTGCTGATCATGGCTTACAGCTTAAGAAAACTCAAATATCCTATCTCAAAAAATTGAATATTCTGGGAATCTTAATCTTAAACTGTAAGCCATAATCAGCAATATTAAAATAATAAAAGGCTTGCAATATTTCAGTTGATTTATAATGAATCCAGAATGTATGAAAGTTTTGTTTTTTTAATTGCATTACAGAAAATAAAGAACTTTATCACAATATTCTAATTTTCTGAGACAGTTCTGTAGATAATGATGACAACTTCTATCATTTGCACCAAGTGGCTGCAACTCTTAAATCCTGTGGAAGCAGTACGTAGGACTGCCCACTTTTGATCCTCTAATTTTCAGTAAATAAGTGACATTTGAGGTGCGATTTTCCTAATATTAGGACCCACTATGATCAGATGACTTTTGAAAAAGTTTCATAAACTCAAAAACATGTAGGACTAAAAGAGAGAGTAATAAGTTTAGCATGTGTCTCTGTAGGTGACCGTGTGTCCTTGGTGGATATGGCAGCTCGCCAGAGTCTGGGAGGTTAGGGGGGGGTAAGAATTAAAATAAAGTAGCCGTACCTGACCAGCTGTGTCATAGAGGCCCAACAAGTACTGCTTTCCTCCAACGTTGACACTCACTGGAAAGAAATGACAAAGAGCAGTTGAGAGGAGGAAGCAGCAGCAGAGAGGTGAGGGAGGGGATGGGAGGGATGGAGGGAGGGAGGGGAGCAGAGAGAGAGAAAGAGAGAAGGGAGGGAGGGGGTGAAGGGCTGGTCTCAGGGACCCCAACCCTTCTGTGCTATGGAGAAGGCAAACAAGTGGTTTTGATTACAGCAACAGATGCAATGCAGTTTGAGTAAGAGTGGCACCGGAGTCAGGGATTAGTTTCTGCTCCCCCTCTCCTCAAAAATAGATTTTAACCTAGGAAATAATCACAAAACAATAAAAAAAGCATGAGTTCAATCTTATTATCAGAGCATGATTGGATGAGAGTGTTCCATACCTGCATAGTGGTCGAAAACCGTAGGCACATACTCCTCGGGAAAGGCGTCGTTGGCATAGCTCATGAGGAGACACGTTTTCCCCACCGCTCCGTCTCCGACCACGACGCATTTTAACATGATAGTACCCGTGATCGCAGCCATGCTGATCCCGGCTCTACTGCCAGCATGGTCCGCTGCTGGGGCCGCGGGGCGGGGATCCCCGGCCAGCCAGCCGGGCAGCAGCAGCCTCGGGGCGGGCTGAGCGGCGCAGCGAGCCGGGCTGGAGCAGCATCCCTCTCCCCTCTCCCTCCTCTACTCCTCCGGGATCCGGCAACTACTGTAGTTCCTGTTCTCTCCCTCTCTCTGTGGAGATCACAGTCCTGGGAGGGGTGGGTTTCTCTGGAAAAGCGAGGAACGGGAGTGTTTCTTCCTGCGCGGATGCGCCCCTGATGCGCCCCTGCGTCCCCGGAGTCTCCGCTGCGTCTGTGCGTCTGAGCGCTCCGTCGCTCCCTGGCGCATCTGCTGCTGCTGGAGGAGGCGCTGCTGATGGAGGCGGGGCCTGGCTGCAGCACCCAGGGGTGCTGGGGGAGCAGCCGGCGCTCCGCCTGCTGGGGATGCGGGATTAATACTGATACAAATGCTGTGCTTGATCTACTTTTAAAAAAAATAAGTCAACTTTTTGCATGAGATTATTAAGAAAGGCTAGTCTTAATTTTATGTATGTGAATAATACATTTTGCAAGTACAGTCAACTTAAGGTTACTTTATTTATCAAAATTAAGTTGACTTTAAAAAGAAAAAAGGGAAAAAAATAAAAAAAAATAAAAAAATAAATTGACTTTACTTGCAAATTAATTTTGTACATACTAAAAATTTAGTAGTTTATACAAAGACTAGTCTTTCTTGATCTACATACAAATCTCATGCGAAATTGTGTTAAGTTTACTTTATTTATCAAAATTAAGTTGACTTTAAAAAGAAAAAAAAAGGAAAAAAGAAAAGAAAAAGGACAAAAAGAAAAAAAGAGAAAAAAAAGAAAAAAGAAAAAAAATGTAAATAATTAAAAAAATAAAAAAATAAGTTGACTTTACTTGGAAATGAATTTTGTACATACTAAAAATTTAGTAGTTTATACAAAGACTAGTCTTTCTTGATCTACATAAAAATCTCATGCGAAATTGTGTTAAGTTTACTTTATTTATCAAAATTAAGTTGACTTTAAAAAGAAAAAAAAGGAAAAAAAAAAAAAAGAAAAAAAATTAAAATAATTTAAAAAAGAAAAAAATAAGTTGACTTTACTTGCAAATTAATTTTGTACATACTAAAAATTAAGTAGTTCATACAAAGACTAGTCTTTCTTGATCTACATAAAAATCTCATGCGAAATTGTGTTAAGTTTACTTTATTTATCAAAATTAAGTTGACTTTAAAAAGAAAAAAAGAGAAAAAAAGAAAAAAGAAAAAAAATTAAAATAATTTAAAAAAGAAAAAAATAAGTTGACTTTACTTGCAAATTAATTTTGTACATACTAAAAATTAAGTAGTTTATACAAAGACTAGTCTTTCTTGATCTACATAAAAATCTCATGCGAAAAAGTCACCTTAATCTTTTTAAAGTAGATCAAGCAAGATATTTTTTACTGTGGTGTTCTACGTAAAACAAATAAAGCATGTTTCATCTAAACGTTGGTCAATCTGCCCAATAGATTAGAATTGTTAAAGGAATAGGGATGCAGGATTAATATACACTGATACAAATATTGTGCTTGATCTACTTAAAAAATAAATAAATCAACTTTTTGCATGAGATTATTATGTAGATCAAGAAAGACTAGTCTTTGTATAAACTACTTAATTTTTAGTATGTACAAAATTCATTTGCAAGTAAAGTCAACTTAATTTTTTTTTCCTTTTTTTCTTTTTTTTCTCTTTTTTCCTTTTTCTCTTTTTTTCCTTTTTTCCCTTTTTTCGCTTTTTTTCTTCTTTTTTTCTCTTTTTAAAGTCAACTTAATTTTGATAAATAAAGTAAACTTAACACAATTAAGTTGACTGTACTTGCAAAATGTATTATTCACATACATAAAATTAAGTAGTTTATACAAAGACTAGTCTTTCTTGATCCACATAATCTCATGCAAAAAGTTGACTTGTTTTTTTCCAATACAACAAGATCATTGCTTGTTGTTTGTGTGTAAATGAAAAGATTGCCTGGGATTACAGAAATACTGCTGGTTAAGGAAAAAATGCACAATGTCTTGTTTTTTGAACAAAGGCAGATTAAGTTCAAAACTAGATGTATTCATGTAAAGTAACAAACTTCATTTTAATTGTTAATATCACAGATATATTTTGTTTATTATTCTCTCCATTTTTTTAATGGTTTTCTTATTTTACTTAGGATAGTTTTTAGTGATGGAAATACCTTTTTCTGTTGTAACAGCTCGGCTGTGTTGTGAATGAGGCCGCTACCTCAGTATACTTCTGACTTTAAAATAAATAGCTAAATAAGTGTCTCTGATAACCTTAAACTATCTAAAATACACCAATTTTTTTAGATTTACCGGGTGCATTGGGTGTATTTGCACAAGGTACCGGATCGTAAAAGGAAATTGGTGGTATCGAACATCACTATTTGAAACTTCTTTTAAAAAAAATCCTACTGCACATGTTATATGGATTATTATAATAATCAAGGATTATTAACATTAGGATTATGTTTGCATCATGAGGGCCCCGAGCGGCCAGTTGAGGCGCCGCAACTTTGCGTACTTCCACTTTGGACTCAAACCGGAAGTCCGGATGTTGCTCCTTGACTCAAACTGATGTTTTAATTTGGAAAAACCTCTCGGTGCTAAAGGACATCCACCTATTTATCGATTGGACAAAACAACAGACTCTAAATACCTCATTTACAATATAATATTACCTTAAAGTGATACTTTCACCACGTTAAAGAGGCCCAGCGGTGCCTTTTCACTCAACGTTAATGTTTGTGTGGGTGCTGAAGTGAAGTAATTTAAATCCAAAGTGTTCATATGACTTTGTGTTGAGGAGGTAGAGCCCCCCACCTCCCCGCGGTGCCAGTGTGTGTTAGTGTGTGTGTGCAGGATGGATGAGGCCGGTAAGGTGGGACCGTGGAGCTGCAGATGGAGGCGCTGCAGGAGGAGGTGCGTGCTTGGGAACAAAGGGCGTGTGTGTTTTATTTCTCTGTCCTTGCTCTCTGGGCCAAAAGTTCTGCAAGTCAAGACCGGGCGACCATTAGTCGATAATTCGATAATTAGTGGCACGCCTCCTCCATAGCTATGCAATAGCAATGGAGGAGCAGTGCCTCTTGGCGCAGCCAGAGGCACTATTGTTATCCTGTGGGTTTATTATTCATCATCATCATCATCATCTGCTTATTCATTTTCCGGACAGATTTCGGTTCGCTACTCCTCCTACAGATTTCAGACAACCGAGGCGCATCATATATCAAAATGTGCGGCTCGATAGGGAATGGTGTGCTATGACTTTTGGTGTTGAAATTCCCATTTTTCCCAAAGTTATTCCCAAAAAAACGGCCAAAAAAACCCATTCAAAGCGGATGGGAAAACATTTTTAAAAAAAATCACCTTTTTTCTGAGTCACCTACCTTTCCCATGCCATGACTTCAAAACGGAGGAAAAATTCTCTTCTCTCCAAAACACCAACCAGTTTTTTCCTAAAATGTACATTTTTCAAGATATGAGCCCTCAAGCGAGGACTGGAAATCACTTTTTTGTCAAATTTAGAGTGGAGCTCTCATTTTTTAGAGTGGGGGGGACAGTAAAAAAATTACCTTAATTTTTATTTGTAACTCGAGCTCACGGCCGAACCGTGAAAGCTAGAAAGATAATTTTTGGTCAGAATGTAGACATAGATGTTGGGATTCATAAAAAGTGACTTTGACAGGCGGGGTATGCACAAAATTTAAACGGGGGAGACTAAAGCGGCACCAATTCCTGCCTCGGTCTCCATTCACTGTAATGTAATCAAAAGTTTTCTTCAAAAAAATCTCACTTTGTTTTCGCACTGCCGTTACAAACACATTTTAAGGAATATCTGAATACAATTAAGATTGTCAGAGTCTGCCGGGTTCTGTGTCTCTCACGATGTCTTTGTTTTTCTGGTAGGAGCTATGGTTTTCTCACAAATCTGAGTTATTTGAGAACTTGTCACCAGGGCAAAATCTGGGGTTTTCTCACAGCTAACCCGGAACCTTCCTCATGTCGAGGTTCTTGTTGCCCCTAGCAACCAGAGCTCAGCTGCTGAGTCATTGCCTGAGCCAGAACTGGTCACATGACTGAGTCAGTACAGACTTCATATACTTTAACCTGGAAAATGGAGAAATCTGACCCCTGACCTTTTGACCTTAGATGATCACCAGTCCTATATACAAATTAGCCCCGCCCCTTCTTCTGATTGGCCGATATGTTATAGTCCTATATCTTTTGAATGGTTTGACATACAGAGTCATGGGTGGTGTCATTGGACTCTGTATTGAGTCCTTGACATTCATTGGTGCAAATTAGCCCCGCCCCTTCTTCTGATTGGCCGATATATAGTCCTATAACTTTTGAATGGTTTGACATAGAGAATCATGTGTGGTGTCATTGGACTTAGTTTTGAGTCCTTCACCTTTATTGCTTGCAAAATGCAATAATGTACACAAATGGGAAGCAGCCTGCCGTGGCACTCTCGAAATTTCTGCGAGGAAATTGTCTAGTTATGAAAGTAATACTAACATAAGAACATCCACATTTCTTTGGGTTTTTAATGCTTGGGACTGTAGAGCTGCAGATGTCTGTTACCCCCATTTGTCTTTGAAGGAGCATATTCAGTATGTTGTGAAAAAGCTGAGGCTTTGGTTAGGATTCTATTATAGAAACAAGTCTTGCTTTTCTTTTGATGTAAAACAGAAACCTTTTTACCTGTAATTGACTATGGAGATGTGCTGTATATGAATGCATCTTTCATTGTCTTCGCATGTTGGATCCTCTGTATCATTCCGCTCTGAGATTTCTAACAAACTGTGGTTCTCTCACCCATCACTGTCTTCTCTACACTAAAGTAAATAGGTCATTGTTACTGTACATGCTCAGTCATTGGTATATGTTTATTTATAAAGCCATTCTGGGTAAAATTCCTTCTTATTTATCTTCTCTTTTAACATGGAAACAATGAGGTTACAATCTCTGCTCAATGGACATTTGAATTTGGTTGTTCCAAAAATAAGAACGGAATTTGGGAAGAAAAGCTTTTAGGTTTTCAGCACCAGATGCTTGGAATAAACTTCAATCTGAACTGCATTTACAAAACCTCATACCTGTGACTGAATTTAAAGCTCTGGTGAAAACAGAGGAGTTCAGACTGTCTGTATGCAAGTGTTTTAAATAATTATGTTTTTATGTAATTAATTTATTATTTTTTTAAAATCTTTTAATTTTGTAACTATGTTGCTGCTATCTTGGCCAGGTCTCCCCTGTAAAAGAGACTCCCGATCTCAATGGGACTAACCTGGTTAAATAAAGGCTAAATAAATAAAATAAAAAATACAATGTGCATCAGTCATATCTGAACTCAGAGTTGTGTGAACACAATGCAAAAAGGGGAACGACATCAGCAACGTCCTTCAGTCTACAATGAACCCGTTTCCAAACAACGTGGAGTTCAAATCCTCCAACGAGAGAGATCCTTCACAAGTGAGAGCTTTGTTTCCGCCGGAGAACAAGAACTAGGACTCGCCAGGAAAAGTTGCGTGAGGGCGTCGGGCCTCGTGCCTTTGGTTTGTAGAGGAGCTTGGGAGTGAAAGTTATTTATGCTGGCAAGCCCGAACAAGGAGTTTATTCTTGAGACAAACGTGAGGTAAAGTGTCAGAGGAAACTGGGTCGGACCGCAGGACGATGGTTCCCACCCGGCAGTAAATCATCAGGAAAGACGTGCTGCAGCGCTGAAGTCCTGACCTGCAGGGATGCTCTCAGGGGCTACGGCTGCCTTCACCTCCTTCACCTCCTTCCCAGAGCAGATTCTGGGATGTTTCCACGTGTGAAGCCTGAGATATTTCCAAGGATGCGTCTTATTAAATCCACTTGACCTGATTTGAGTCAGAATGTTGGTATCTTGGCCGTCTTCCAGCCTCGGCTGGTGCTTTTAGATGAAAAAGCAGGTGAATGCAGCCCATCATTAGTGATACAGGTGAGGGATTAACCCATGTGCTGTCTTCGGGTCAAGGAAGGAGGAAGGGGAGAAGGGAGGAAAGAAGGAAGGAAGGAAGAAAGAAAAGAAGGAAGGAAGTGAGGAAAGAAGGAAGGAAGGAAGTGAGCAAAGAAGGAAGGAAGGGAGGAAAGAAGGAAGGAAGGAAGGAAGGAAGGAAGGAAGGAAGGAAGGAAGGAAGGAAGGAAGGAAGGAAGGAAGGAAGGAAGGAAGGAAGGAAGTGAGGAAAGAAGGAAGGAAGGGAGGAAAGAAGGAAGGAAGGAAG
Source organism: Cololabis saira (assembly GCF_033807715.1). Lineage (NCBI taxonomy): Eukaryota > Metazoa > Chordata > Actinopteri > Beloniformes > Belonidae > Cololabis > Cololabis saira. The sequence goes on from NC_084603.1 coordinate 15,769,131, forward strand.
GAAGGAAGGAAGGAAGGAAGGAAGGAAGGAAGGAAGGAAGGAAGGAAGG